>NW_026867614.1:780000-991070 GCF_020745735.1 Hemiscyllium ocellatum
TCAACCCCAGCAGCAACCAGCGCATCAACCCCAGCAGGAACCAGCACATTGATCCCAGCAGGAACCAGCACATCAACCCCAGCAGGAACCAATACATTGACCCCAGCAGCAACCAGCACATCAACCCCAGCAGGAACCAGCACATCGATCCCAGCAGGAACCAGCACATCGATCCCAGCAGGAGTCAGCACATTGATCCCAGCAGGAACCAGCACATCGATCCCAGCAGGAGTCAGCACATCAACCCCAGCAGGAACCAGTCCATCAACCCCAGTGAACGGTAACTTCAAACATGCAGCTTGGTGATTTCAGTCAAATGGAGGCGCCTACCTTATCACTCAGTGACTCGAGGGTTCCTACCCCATTCCTCCCACCCCCTCCGATACTCTGCCCATCACCCCCTCCTGTCCCTCCCCCAGGAACATTTCCCTTTCACTGGGGAATGAAAGCAGCAGGTGGGGTCAAGCACTCAGCGGGTCAGACTCCAGTCCCTGCCTCTGGTGGGTTGGGGGGGGGAGGGTGGTTTGGGGGAGGGGACAATGTCAACATTCCCCATTGGTGTGCAGCGTTGGGTGAGACTGTGGGATGGGACCTACCACCCTGCACCCCCCGTCTCAAACCCCACCCCCTCCCTCAGGGACTAACCCCACACCACTCCACACACTCAGGCGCGGAAGGGACCGTGGGATCCTTCTGTGCACTGCAAGACTCTCCTCCCCATCCCCTCCCCTCCCCCTTCACTGTCCTGTCACTGACCGAGCCTGTGTGGGTAGGACCCCCTCCCCTCCCCCCCCATTCACTGTCCTGTCACTGACCGAGCCTGTGTGGGTAGGACCCCCTCCCCTCCCCCTCCATTCACTGTCCTGTCACTGACCGAGCCTGTGTGGGTATGACCCCCTCCCCTCCTCCCCCCATTCACTGTCCTGTCACTGACCGAGCCTGTGTGGGTATGACCCCCTCCCCTCCTCCCCCCATTCACTGTCCTGTCACTGACCGAGCCTGTGTGGGTATGACCCCCTCCCCTCCCCCCCTTCACTGTCCTGTCACTGACCGAGCCTGTGTGGGTAGGACCCCCTCCCCTCCTCCCCTCCTCCCCCCATTCACTGTCCTGTCACTGACCGAGCCTGTGGGTAGGCCGGGTACTGAGATTCCTTATATTCCACGGCGTTCTCCCAGATGTGACGATGGGATTATTGCCTTCGCACCCCTCCCCCGACCCGGCCACACTCTCAGACAGCACATTCCCACATCCCAATCACACGCCCCTTTCCAAAAAGTTGCCTAATTCTCGGTCGCCCACGCCCCCTGCATAGAATCCTACAGCACAGAAACAGACCCTTCGGCCTAATCAGTCGGTGCTGATCACAATCCCAACCTAACCCATTCCCAGCTGCCTGCTCCTGCCCCATATCCCTCCAAACATTTCCTATTCATGGCCTTATCCAAACATCTGTTCAATGTTGTAACTGTCCCCACATCCAGCACTTCTTCAGGAATGTCATTCCACACACAAACCACCTTCTGGGTCAAACATCGGCACCTACCCTCCTTTTTAAATCTCTCTCCTCTCACATTAAAAATGTTCCCCTCTCCCCCGATTCTCAAAATCCCCCCGTCCTGGGGAAAAGAGCCCGCCCACTAATCCTATCCATCCCCATCATTATTTTATCCACACTCGCTCCAGTGAAGAAAGTCCCAGATTACCCAGCCTTCCTCTCGAACACAAACCTTCCATACCCGGTAACATCCCGGGAAATCTCGTCAGGACCCTCTTCAGTTTAATAATATCCTTCTGATAACAGGGAGACCAGAACGGGACACAGTATTCCAGACAAGGACTCGCCAATGTCCTTTAATATCCCTCCAGTCTAATCCCACTCTCCCCATCACTATCCACACCCTATAATATCCCACCCAGTTTAATCCCACTTTACCCCTCGATCCCCACACCTTTAATATCTCACCCAGTCTCATCCCAGTTGCATCCCAGTCTCCCCCTCACTCCCCAAAAACTTTAAAACCCACCCAGTCTAATCCCACTCCCCCCATCATTACCCACACGTTTTAATGTCCCACCCAGTCTCAACACACTCTCTCCCACACTCCCATCCCATTTAATATCCCATCCTGTCTAATCCCACTCTCTCCTTCACTCTCCACACCTTTTAATATCCCAACTAGTCTAGCACCGCTCTCCCCCTCACTCCCCACACACTTTAATGTCCCACCCAGTCTCATCCCACTCTCCCCTCACTCCTCACACCATTTAATATCCCACCCAGTCTCATCCCACTCTCCCCTCACTCCTCACACCATTTAATATCCCACCCAGTCTATTCCCACTCTCCCCCTCACTCCCCACACACTTTAATATCCCACCCAGTCTAACCCCACTCTCCCCCTCACTCCCCACACACTTTAATATCCCACCCAGTCTAACCCCACTCTCCACCCTCACTCCCCACACCCTTTAATATCCCTCCCAGTCTAATCCTACCCTCCCCCTCACACCCAAACCCTTTAATATCCCACTGTGTCTAATCCCACTCTCTCCCCTCACACTCCACACCCTTTAATATCCCACCCAGTCGAATCCCACTCTGCTCCCTCACTCTTTAATATCTCACCCAGTCTCCCCCTCACTCCCCACACCTTTAATGTCCCACCAAGTCTCATCCCACTATCTCCCACCCACCCATCCCATTTAATATCCCACCCAGTCTCATCCCAAAAACTCACACTCTGCACACCCTATGATATCCAACCCAGTCTAACCCCACTCTCCACCTCACTCCCCACACCCTTTAATATCCCACCCAGTCTAATCCCATTTTCCCACACACTTTAATATCCCACCCAGTCTAATCGCATTTTCCCACACACTTTAATATCCCACCAGGCGAATCCCACTCTCCCCCTCACTCCCCACACCCTTTAATATCCCACCCAGTCTAATCCCACTCTCCCCCTCACTCCCCACAACCTTTAATATCCCACACAGTCTAATCCCACTCTCCCCCTCACTCCCCACACCCTTTAATATTCCCTCCAGTCAAATCCCAGTCAGCCTCTCACTCCCCACAGCCTTTAATATCGCACCCAGCCTAATCCCACTGTCCCCCTCACTCCCCACAGCCTTTAATATCGCACCCAGCCTAATCCCACTCTCCCCCTCACTCCCCACACCCTTTAATATCGCACCCAGCCTAATCCCACTGTCCCCCTCACTCCCCACAGCCTTTAATATCGCACCCAGCCTAATCCCACTTTCCCCCTCACTCCCCACAGACTTTAATATCGCACCCAGCCTAATCCCACTGTCCCCCTCACTCCCCACACCCTTTATTATCGCACCCAGCCTAATCCCACTGTCCCCCTCACTCCCCACAGCCTTCAATATCGCACCCAGCCTAATCCCACTGTCCCCCTCACTCCCCACAGCCTTTAATATCGCACCCAGCCTAATCCCACTGTCCCCTCACTCCCCACACCCTTTTATATTCCCTCCAGTCAAATCCCAGTCAGCCTCTCACTCCCCACACCCTTTAATATCGCACCCAGCCTAATCCCACTGTCCCCCTCACTCTCCACACCCTTTAATATCCCACCCAGCCTAATCCCATTCTCCCCCTCATTCTCCACACCCTTTAATATCCCACCCAGCACCTTCCTTCCCTAATCCTTGATGCAGTCACTGACCTTTTTTGGATTATTCCCCCCACAGCTCCATTGAGTGGAGAAGTGTCCATTATCATCGCCCTGGTGGTCCTCATCGCCTTGCTCACAGTGCTGAGACTGAGACACAGAGTCAGCAGGCATCGGTATGATAGATTGCCATCCCATCATCCGCTGTTGCCGGGGGGATATGTGTTTCCTCCTCCTCCCCGTGAGCAGTGGACCGAAACCCAGCTGTGATGTCAGCACAGGACGTGTGGAAGCGTGCATGATGGGAAATGATGCTAACTTGACGTCAACACTTAACCAACTGAGTGTGAAAGGGAAAGGCCTCTGTGGACCCTGCAAGTACCTGACAAGCTGGGGGTCAGTCGGCCGGCTCAGGGGAAGCCAAAGGGTATAGAATAAGGAATCATGGACCCAGATGTTCTCCACTGCCCTTGGAATCTCTTGGAAGGTTCTGATCCACAGGGTCTGGGCAAGAGAAGGGAACGGGACAACTCCAGAGCCCCCCTCCCGGTGAAGAGCCCCAGAGTTTGGAATTGGCAGGAGAGGACGAGGTGCAGTCCAGTTCAGGCCCCAGCGATGGGGTTAGAGTTCACACGATGATGGTCACAGAGTAACAGCAACCCAGAGGATAGGAAGCTGTTCTGAATTACCAAGATACATGCACGTTGTCAATGATTTAAATGCAAATACAGATTAAGATTTCCGGGACTCAAGTTTGAGGGTGTCTCTCTGTCACGCCATGTCAACCAGGACGATGGGGTAAATAAGGGGTTTGTACACACAGAGAACAATGGGAGGCAGTGTGGATATTGGCAACACCCAGACTGCTGTCCACTTTAACAATCATTGTCAACGTCCCCTTCCTCCCCTCAACTTTATTGAAAGCAACGTTCAACAGGGATCAATGTGAGGGGACACACTGGGGTGGGGGATGCAAGGCAAGGGAGTAGATGGTGGGCAGGATGACCCTGGGAGTGCCCGAGGGTCAGAGGGAGCTCAGTGGGTGTGTTCCCCGCTCCCGTAAGGTAGTGGGGCAGGTGGGCGAAGTGGTTAAGGAGGTGCATGGGACACTTAATTAGCCGGGGAGGGGGGGAACAGAGTTGAAGAGCAGGGAGGTGAGGCTGGAACTGTCTCAAACGCTGGTTAGGCGCCAGCTACAGGACTGTGTGCAGTTCGGGAATCCTCATTATAGGGAGGGTGGGATAGCACTGGGAGTGGGGGGGCGGGGGCAGAGGGAAGATTTACCGGGGTGGGGGGGGCGTCGCCTGGGCTGGAGAGTTTCGGTTCTGAGGAGAGATTGGACCGACTGGGGTCACTTTCCTCAGAGCTGGGCGGGGAGGGGGGGAGGGGGCGGGGGTATAAATCCTGACTGAGATGTATATAATGATGAGGAACGTCAACAGGAGAGACAGGGAGAAACATTCCCCCTTGATGGAGTGACCAGGGAAGGGGGCATTGATGGAAGGAAGTGTGGATCAGATATGGTGGGTCATTGGGATACCTTCTGGGGAAGGTGGGACCTGTACAAGGAAGATGGGTTGTACCTGAACCAGTTTAAACCAGTTGATAGAGCAACGTTGCAGTCAGTGTGATGGGGTGAAGTGCGTCTATTTTAACACAACAATTGTCAAGAATAAGGAATAACTTGGAACATGGATCAGTCCTTGGAGGTAGGATGTTGTGGCCATTACGGAGACAGGGATATCACAGGGGCAGGAATGGCTGTTGGATGTTCCAATGTTTAAATGTTTCAGAAGGAATAGGGGAGGGAGGTAAAGGAGGTGGGGGGGGGAGGGTGGCATTGCTAATCAGGGACAGTACCACAGCTGCAGAAAGGGAGGTCATCGAGGAGGGTTTGTCTGCAGAGTCAGTCTGGGCGGAGGTCAGGAACAAGAAAGGAGCAGTCACTTTATTGGGAGGTTTCTACAAGCCCCCCAATAGCAACAGAGACATGGAGGAGCAAATTGGGAGGCAGGTTTTGGAAAGGTGCAGAAGTAACAGGGTTGGTGTCAGGGGTGACTTTAACTTCCCTCATATTGATTGGAACCTCCTTAGTTAGTTTGGATGGAGCAGTTTTTGTCAGGTGTGTCCAGGAAGGGTTCCTGATGCAATATGTAGATTGGCTGACTAGAGGGGAGGCCATCTTGGATTTGGTGCTTGGCAACGAACCAGGCCAGCTGTCAGATCTCTCGGTGGGAGAGCATTTCGGTGATAGTGATCACAACTTCCTGATCTTTGCTACAGTCATGGGGAGGGATAGGACCAGACAGTATGGGAAAGTATTTAATTGGGGGAATTAGAATGCGATTAGACAGGAAGATTGGGAACAGTTATTCTCAGGGACGTACACGACAGAAATGTGGAGGTTGTTGAGGGAGCACTTGCTGATAGTGCTGGATAGGTTTGTCCCACTGAGGCAAGGAAGGGATGGGAGGGTGAAGGAACCTTGGGTGACAAAGGGATGTGGAAGATCTAGTCAACAGGAAGAACAAAGAACAAAGAGAATTGACAGCCCAGGAACAGGCCCTTCGGCCCTCCAAGCCTGTGCCATCCAAATCCACTGTCTAAACCTATCACCCAATCCCTAACCATCTGTATCCCTCTGCTCCCCACCTACTCATGCATCTGTCCAGGCGCATCTTAAAAGAATCTACCGTACCTGCCTTTACCACCTCTGCTGGCAATGCCTTCCAAACACCCCCCACCCTCTGTGTGGGAAGTACTTACCGCGTGTATCCCCCTTAAACTTTCCACCTCTCACCTTGAAAGAGTAGCTGCCCATATTTTATAGACCGGTGAGCCTGACATCAGTGGTTGGGAAGATACTGAGGGATAGGATCGATTTCCATTTGGAAGAGGTTGGGCTTATCAGTGAGAGGCAGCAGGGAAGGTCATGTCTTACCGACGTAATAGAATTCTTTGAGGAAGTGACAAAGTTGATTGATGAGGGAAGGGCTGTAGATGTCATATACATGGACTCGAGTCATGGGTTTGATAAGGGTCCCTGTGGTAGGCTGATGGAGAAAGTGAAGTCACACAGGGTCCAGGGTGGACTAGCGAGATGGATAGAGAACTGGCTGGGCAACAGGAGACGGAGAGTAGGAGTGGAAGGGAGTTTCTCAAAATGGAGAGCTGTGCCCAGTGGTGGGCCCTGTACTGGGCCCACTGTTGTTAGTGATATACAGGAATGAGCTGGAGGAAGGGATCGGTGGTCTGATTAGCAAGTTTGCAGATGACACTAAGGTTGGTGGAGTAGCAGATAGTGAAGGGGACTGTCGGAGAATACAGCAGAATATCGATAGATTGGAGAGTTGGGCAGAGAAATGGCAGATGGAGTTCAATCCAGGCAAATGTGAGGTGATGTGTTTTGGGAGATCCAATTCAAGAGCGAACTACAGAGTAAATGGGAAAGCCCGGGGGAGAATTGATGGACAGAGAGGTCTGGGTGTTCAGGTCCATTGTTCCCTGAAGGTAGCACCGCAGGTCAGTGTGGTCCAGAAGGCATACGGCCTGCTTTCCTCCATTGGACCGGGCATTGAGGACAAGGGTTGGCAGCTCATGTGACAGTTGTATAAGCCTTTGGTTCGGCCACATTTGGAAAACTGCGTCCAATTCTGGTCACCACATTACCAAAAGGATGTGCATGGGTTGGAGAGGGTGCAGAGGAGGTTCACCAGGATGTTGCCTGGTATGGAGGGTGCGAGCTATGAGGAGAGGTCGAGAAGCTTAGGATTATTTTGATTGGAAAGACGGAGGTTGAGGGGGGACCTGATTGAGGCCGACAAAATCAGGAGAGGTATCGACAGGATGGTTAGCAAGAAACGTTTTTCCTAGAGTGGGGCACTCGATTACTCGGGGTCACGAGTTCAAGGTGAGAGGGGAAAGGTTGAGGGGAGATATGCGTGGAAAGGTCTTTACCCAGAGAGGGTGGTGGGTGTGTGGAACACATTGCCAATGGAGGTGGGAGGGATCGATAGCATCATCTGGACAGATACACAAATAGGCAGGGAGGAGAGGGATACAGATCCTCAGAAGATAGGTGACAGGTTTAGGTAGAGGATCTGGATCAGCGCAGGCAAGGAAGGGCCGAAGGGCCTGTTCCTGTGCTGGAATTTTAATTGTTGTTTGTTCATGACTGTCTGTGTGGGGTTTATACATTCTCCCCATGCCATAGAATATAGAACATGGCACATTACAGCACAGTACAGGCCCTTCGGCCCTTGATGTTGTGCTGACCTGTGGAACCAATCTGAAGCCCATCTAACCGACACTATTCCAATCTCCTCCATACGTCTATCCAATGACCATTTAAATCCCCTTAAAGTTGGGGAGTCTACTCCTGCTGCAGGCAGGGCGTTCCATGCCCCTACTACTCTCTGAGTAAAGAAATGACCTCTGACAAATGTCCTGTATCTATCACCCCTCAATTTAAAGCTCTGTCCCTTTGTTCCATCACCATCCAAGGAAAAAGGCTCTCACTGTCCACCCTCCGTAACCCTCTGATTATCTTATATTTCTCAGTTAAGTCACCTCTCAATCTTCTTCTAACGAAAACAGCCTCAGTTCCCTCAGTTTTTCCTCAGAAGACATTCCCTCCAAAGAAAGCCACATCCCAGTATTTCTCCTCTGAGCCCTTTCCAAAGTTTCCACATCCTCCCTATAATGCGGTGACCAGAACTGTACGCGATACTTCAGGTGGAGTTTTGTACAGCTACAGCATGACCTTATGGCTCTGAAACTCAATCCCTCTCCTAATAAAAGCTAACACACCTTATGCCTTCTTAACAACCCTGATCAATCTGGATGCCAAGCTTCAGGGATCTGTGCACATGGACACCGAGATCGCTCTGCTCATCTATACGACCAAGTATCTTCCCATTAGCCCAGTACTCTGCATTCCTGTTACTCCTTCCAAAGTGAATCACCTCACACCTTTCCACATTAAACTCCATCTGCCACCTCTGAGCCCAGCTCTGCAGCTTATCTATGTCCCTCTGTGACCTGCAACATCCTTCCACACTATCCACAACTCCACCAACCTTCTTGTCACCTGCACATTTACTAACCCATCCTTCTAGGCCCTCAGTCAGGTCATTTATAAAAATGAGAAACAGCAGTGGTCCCAGAACAGATCCTTGTGGTACATCCCTGGGAACTGAACTCCAGGATAAATATTTCCCATCAACCACCACCCTCTGTCTTTTTTCAGTGAGCCAATTTCTGATCCAAACCGCGATCTCACCCTCAATCTCATGCCTCTGTATTTTTTTGCAGTATCCTATCGTGGGGAACCTTATCAAACCCCTTACTGAAATCCATATCCACCACCTCAACCACTTTACCCCCATCCACCTGTTTGGTCACCATCTCAAAGAACTCAGTATGACGTGTGAGGCACGACCTACTCTTCACAAAACCGGGTTGACTACCCCAAACGATTTATTCCACTCAAGATGATTATAAATCCAATCTCTTATCAACGTTTCTAATACTTTACCCACAACTGAAGTAAGGCTCACTGGTCTATAATTACCAGAGCTGTCTCTAATCCCCTTCTTGAACAAGGGTACAACATTTGGAATCCTCCAGTCTTCTGCCACTATTCCTGTAGACAATGACAACATAATGATCAAAGCCAAAGGCTCGGCAATCTCCTCCCTGGCTTCCCAGACAATCCGAGGATAAATCTCATTCAGCCCAGGGAACTTATTTATTTTCACACTTTCCTGAATGTCTAAGTTAAAAATCACACAACACCAGGTTATAGTCCAACAGGTTTAATTGGAAGCACACTAGCTTTCGGAGAGACGCTCCTTCATCAGGTGATTGTGGAGGGTTCAATCTTGACACAGAATTTATAGCCAAAATTAGCAGTGTGATGTAACTGAAATTATACATTGAAAAACTGATTGTCTGTTAAGCCTTTCATCTGTTAGAATACAGTGATTGTTTCACTCCTTTCATGTGTAAATCACAAAACCCTTCTTTTTAAAGTTGCATTTTCGGGTTAGCTGTTAACAATGGTGATAGCTAGACAATATGTTGAAGGTGTTAGCCCCCTGTGTTCTCTGTGACCTGATGTGTAGATTGATTCTAATCTAAAAAGTGAGATAACAGAGTTTTACATAAATTCATGCAGTTTTTGAGCTCAGAGTTCTCCATGAATGTATACAGTTTTTCAGCAAAGTACAATGTAACTCTGCAATACAAATTCATCCCACAAAATATACGTGTGCATGTGGGTCTTTATCTGTCTCTGTGTGTGTCTGTCTGGGGTGGGGTGTGTGTGTGTGTGAGTGTGTGTGAGTGTGTGTGAGTGTGTGTGTAGTGCAATGGTGGTCACCTGTAATGTGACATGAACCCAAGGTCCCGGTTGAGGCCCTCCCTATGGGCACCGAACTTAGCTATCAGCCTCTGCTCAGCCACCTTCCTCTGCTGCCTGTCCCAAAGTCCACCTTGGCAACAGGTACACACACACACACACACACACACACACATTCTCACACAGATAGAGAGAGCAGCTTCTAAAACACAGAGAGAGAGAGACAGCAGCTTCTAAAACAGAGAGAGAGAGACAGCAGCTTCTAAAACAGAGAGAGAGAGAGAGACAGCAGCTTCTAAAACAGAGAGAGAGAAGGAGAGAAAGAGAGAGAGAGACAGCAGCTTCTGAAATAAAGAGAGAGAGAGACAGCAGCTTCTAAAATAAAGAGAGAGAGAGAGACAGCAGTTTCTAAAATAAAGAGAGAGAGAGAGATAGAGAGAGCAGCTTCTAAAACAGAGAGAGAGAGAGAGCAGTTTCTAAACCATGACGTGGAGGGGCTGGTGTGGGACTGGGGGAGACAACGCTAAAAATCACCCAACACCAGATTCTAGTCCAACAGGTTTCTCTGGAATCACTCGCTTTCAGAGTGACGCTCCTTCATCAGGTGGTTGTGGAGCAGAATCACAAAACACAGAGCTCACAGCAAAAGATGACAGTGTCACGCAGCTGAAACGGTCCATTGAACAAAACCACATGAAGTCTGTCAGATTTTCGAATGGCTCTGCTGATTTCAGTTCTTTAATATGTCAATCCCAGGAGTTTGTTTCACTCACAATGTCAAGATAAGGTTTTATAACAGAAGGTCCCATCTCAGCTCAGACCCTGCATTCATGGGGTGAGGTTCGAGTCTGTCCCAACCTTGAATCAGACTGGTTCGATGTCTAAAGTGGAATTTCCATGATATTGGGAGGAGTGACTGTCGAGAGGGTGGTGCTGGAAAAGCACAGTCAGTCAGGCAGCATCCCAGGGGCAGGAGAATCCACGTTTCAGGCATTTGTCCTTCATCAGGATAGACGGCCTGCATTGGCTGCCTGGAGGGTAGGCAGTTTTTGAGGGAAATAGAATGTATCTGTAAATATAATTTTACAAACACCAGTTCACCCAGAGGCTTACATATCTGTGGGATTCAGGAGAGAGAGAGTGAGTGTGTGTGTGCGTGTGTGCGTGAGTGAGTGTGTGTGAGTGTGAAAGGGCGTGAGAGGGCGTGAGTGGGCGTGAGGGTGGGTGGGTGTGTGTGGGTATGGGTGGGTGTGTGGGTGTGGGGGGGTGCGCGTGGGAGTGTGTGTGTATATGTGTGGGTGTGCGTGTGTGGGTGTGCGTGCGTGGGTGTGCGTGTATGAAGGTCTGTGTGCGTGTGTATTTATGCGTGAGTGTATGTGTGTCTGTGTGGGCGTCTGGGTGTGGGTGTCTGGGGGTGTGGGTGTGTGGGTGTAGGTGGGAGTGTGTGTGTGTGGGTGAGTGGGGCTGTGGGTGTGGGTATGTGGGTGTAGGTGGGTGTGTGTGTGTGGGGTGTGGGTGTGGGTGTAGGTGGGGGTGTGTGTGTGTGGGGGTGTGGGTGTGGGTGTGTGGGTGTAGGTGGGGGTGTGTGTGTGTGTGAGTGTGTATGTGTGAGTGTGTGTGTATGTGTGAGTGAGTGTGTGTGTGTGAGTGAGTGTGTATTTGTGTGTGTGAGAGGGTGTGTGTGTGAGTGTGAGAGGGCGTGAGGGTGGGTGGGTGTATGTGGGTATGGGTGGGTGTGTGGGTGTGGGGGGTGCGCGTGGGGGGGTGCACGTGGGGGGGTGCGTGTGTGGGTGTGCATGTATGAAGGTCTGAGTGTGTGTGTATTTATGCGTGTGTGTGTGTCTGTGTGGGTGTCTGGGGGTGTGGTGTGTGGGCGTGTGGGTCTGCGGGTGTGGGTGGGGATGTGTGGGTGGGTGGGTGTGGGTGTGTGGGTGTGGGTGGGGGGGTGCGTGTGTGGGTGTGCATGTATGAAGGTCTGTGTGTGTGTGTTTATTTATGCGTGAGTGTGTGTGTGCCTGTGTGGATGTTTGGGTGTGGGGGCGTGGGGGTGTGTGTGTGGGTGTGTGGGTGTGTGGGGGTGGGGGTGGGGGTGGGGGTGTGTGTGTGTGTGTGTGGGTGTGTGGGTGTGGGTGTGGGTGTGGGTGGGGCTGTGGGTGTGGGGGTGTGTGTGTGGGTGTGTGTGTGTGTGGGGGGGTGGGTGTGTGTGTGTGGGGGGGGGTGTGGGTGTGGGTGTGGGTGTGGGGTGGGGGTGGGGGTGTGTGGGGGTGTGTGTGTGTAAGGGTGTGTGAGGGTGTGTATGTGGGTGGGGTGGTGGGGGGGGGTTTGGGTTTCACTGTTTGGGGACACAGATTACGCTCACCGGAACATGTCCCACAGAAACTTGCCCACTTTGGCAGCAACTGGGATAACTTTGTAAATTCGGGGAGCTGCGAGAATGGACGTGTCGATCGCCATATCCACCCAGGAAGGGGATGCTGCCTGTTTCTTCTCCTCTTTCAAAGCGTTGATCTCTCGCTGCAGAGCGTCTGCCCGGCCCTGGAACCCTTCCTTCACCAGCTTGTCCTGTTCCTGCAGCCTCTGGGTCAGGACCCTCTCGTGTACCTGGACCAGTCGGGCCTGCTCCTGCTTGGCTTTCTCTTTCAGTTGAGCCAAATTCACCTCGGCCGCCCTCCTCTCATCCACCAGGCGTTGCTCAGCTGCACGTTTCTCCTCTTCCTTCGCTCTCTGCTGCTGTTCTGCCACTTCTGCCCTCTCCCGTGCAGCTGCTCAGAGACAACCCAGAGGGAACGGACACAGGGGGTTAGAGAGCTCAGGCAGATCCCCAATTTGAAGGAAGGTTTAGGGTCGGTTCGGTTCTTTCTACAGAGGGTGGTGGGTGTGTGGAAGGCACGGCCAGGCAGCGGGAGTTGAGTCAGAGACATTAGGGGCTTTTAAATAACTCTTGGATAGGCATGTGGAAGATAATACAACAAAGGGTTAGTCTGATCTGAGAGTAGGATAAAAGGCCAGACAACATCGAGGGCCGAAGGGCCTGGACTGTGCTGTACTGCTCTACATTGTGTGTGTTCTATGTAACACCCTGGTTGTGGGGTTACTGCAGTCATTACGAACAACCTCTCTTTCCTCACCCCTGTGAATTTGATCTGTTTCTGTGGCTAATACTGAACCGGATTTACCAGGGTGTTGCTGGGACACGGGGAGTTTGGGTACTGGGAGAGACTGGATAGGCTTCACGGGAGTGTAGGAGGCTGAGGGGCTGACCAAACACCCAGAATCAACACGGGGGACAAACAGGCACCTTTCATTTTCAGAGGACATCTTGTCAAATTGAGCTTTGAGACTTTATTCCCAGTGCGTGGGTGTCAGGGGCTCGGCCAGGATTTACTGCACAGTAACAATCCATCATATCACCCAGGGCCCAAACGTTACGTGCAGTTCCAATTGAGGTTAGATTCCCTTCTCTAAAGGGCACAAGAGGAGCAGGGGCCTATTATCAACAATCATTCCCATGAGACCAGTTCTCAACTGCAGATTTTGTTGATTTCAACTTTGACCATCAGCCATGGTCTGATTCGAACCCAGGTTCAAATGGTCCGGATGTGAACACAGGAGGTGCAGTTAGTCAGTTTACAGATGTCCCCAAAATTGGAGGTGGAGTGGACAGTGAAGAGGATTACCTCAGATTACAACAGGATCGGGACCAGATGGGCCAATGGGCTGAGAAGTGGCGGATGGAGTTTAATTCAGATAAATGCGAGGTGCTGCATTTTGGGAAAGTAAATATTAGCAGGACTTATACACTTAATGGTAAGGTCTTAGGGAGTGTTGCTGGAGAAAGAGACCTAGGAGTGCAGGTTCATAGCTCCTTGAAAGTGGAGTCACAGGTAGATAAGATACTGAAGAAGGTGTTTGGTATGCTTTCCTTTATTGGTCAGAGTATTGAGTACAGGAGTTGGGAGGTTATGTTGTGGCTGTACAGGACATTGGTTAGGCCAATGTTGGAATATTGCGTGCAATTCTGGTCTCCTTCCTATCGGAAAGATGTTGTGAAACTTGAAGGGTTCAGAAAAGTTTTACAAGGATGTTGCCAGGGTTGGAGGATCTGAGCTACAGGGAGAGGCTGGACAGGCTGGGGCTGTTTTCCCTGGAGCGTCGGGGGCTGAGGGGTGACCTTATAGAGGTTTATAAAATCATGGGGGGCATGGATAGGATAAATAGACAAAGTCTTTTCCCTGGGGAGCAGGACACCACTTTGACTGGGACAACACATCCATCCTAGTACAAGCTAAACAGATACACACATTAGAATTCCTGAAGGCATTGCATTCTAACTAGGACTCCATCAATTAACACATGGATTTGGACCCCATCTACCTTCCTCTAAAAAAAAAGAACCAAGAATGATATCACTCACCCTAAGAAACATAAATAGAAAGTGGGACATAACACCAGCACTTCACCGGACACTCACTGATGATGTTAACATGTATGGTGATAAAATGTCTGACAACACACTTCCTGCTCAGCGAGCAAACTTATAACCAGATGCTCAACCTTAGCTACAAATCTTCTGAAAAATTGCTAATTTATTCAATCTGCAATTTAACACTTTCTGTTCTCTTATTTCTCATACAGTTAATTTACTTGCAATTCTGATCTTGTCCCGCGGAAAGTGCGGCCTCTCAACCTGCACCTGTCGTTACCTGGTAGCCATGGCGATAGCAGATCTATTTGTTATTATCACTGAGGTTATTCTGTGGCAGATTAGCTCTTATTATTTCCCTGTGTCTTTCCTGGACCTCACCCCTGTGTGCAGTATTCACAATGTTCTGCTACGTGCAGCAATGGATTGTTCTGTCTGGTTCACAGTCACCTTCTCCTGTGATCGATTCATTGCCATTTGTTTCCAGAACCTGAAAATGAAATATTGCAACAGGAAAAATGCAACTCTCATCCTCTCAATAACCTGCATTCTGCTCTATTTTAAAAATGTCCCCTTCTACTTTATATATGAACCAAAACAGGTCATTGCCAATGTTTCATGGTTCTGCTATCCAAAGGAAAATTATTTTATTGAGCCTGGATGGGTTGGATTTAATTGGTTTGATAGGATTTTAACGCCCTTGCTTCCATACGCTTTAATTCTTTTGCTCAACACTCTGACAGTGAGACACATTTTAGTGACCAGTCAGATTCGTCAGGGACTGAAGAGTCAGAGAAAAGGAGAGAATCCCAATGACCCAGAAATGGAGAGCAGAAGAAAGTCTGTGATTTTACTTTTGACTATATCTGGCACCTTCATAATTCTATGGTCAGTGCATGTTACAGAATTCTTTTATTATAATATTCGAGGAACTTTCCTGAGAAATTACAATAATTCTGAACTTATATTTGCAATGGCTGGCCTTTCACTGGCAAATTTAAATTGCTGCACAAATACATTTGTTTATGTGGCAACTCAATCGAAGTTCAGAGAGCAAGTCAGGGAGATGATGAAATATCCTGTTACATTGATTATCCAATTAATAAATAAACAAAAGAACTGAGAGTAGTGTCGAGGCATGTCCCGGTATTTACTGTCATGAATGAAAACAAAATCACCACAATTATTGGTGAATAGCTGGAACCCAAACTGTGATCCTGACTGAATCACACTCGTCATTACCTTCCACTCCAAAAAATACACATTCTGCTTTCTGTTTGTTAATGAATTCTCAGTCCAGGTCAGTATAATAGTCCAATCCCACTTACTTTGATTTTGCAAAACTGATTTGCTTTCTGGGACACTACCAAAACATTTCTGAAAACCCAAATATATTACATCGACTTGATGTTCCTTATCTATTCTGAGTTTATCTTCAAGGAATTCCCATATGTTTGTAAAACATGATTTCCCTTTCATCAATCCATGTTGACTTTGTGAAATCCCATATCCACATCCTTCAATATGAACTCTTACATTTTCTCAATGACTGAGATTAAGCCAATCTGCCTAATCTTTGCATCCGACAGGAAAAACACATCACTAATAAAGGCTATCTTTGCACCTTAATCTACAGAAACAGAAAATGGCACAGTTTTACAGCTCCAAACTATTTTATGTCTTTAAAGTTTAAACAAGGGATGGATTGCAATAAAAACATATAATCAAAACACATCACCTCTCCTCAGTAATGTAGATACTCAAGAGAAACACAAACAAGGTTACATCCCAAAAACTAACCACTTAGCCGTTCATCAGTTGTCAGCACCCTCACACAAATTTCTCCAAGGTCAGCTGTGAATTTCACTGTTTCTCTTTCTTGGATGAGATTTTGAAACCAAAGAGCAGAAGCAGTTAGCTCCCCAGGATCACTATTGGGTCACACAGCTGTGCAGGATCACTACTGGGTCACACAGCTGTGCAGGGTCACTGCTGGGTCACACAGTTATCTAGGGTCGCTGCTGGGTCACACAGCTGTCTAGGGTCGCTGCTGGGTCACACAGCTGTGCAGGGTCACTGCTGGGTCACACAGCTGTCTAGGGTCGCTGCTGGGTCACACAGCTGAGCAGGGACACTGCTGGGTCACACAGCTGTCTAGGGTCGCTGCTGGGTCACACAGCTGAGCAGGGACACTGCTGGGTCACACAGATGTTCAGGGTCACTCCTGAGTCATACAGCTGCACAGGGTCGCTGCTGGGTAACACAGCTAAGCAGGGACACTGCTGGGTCACACAGCTGTGCAGATTCACTGCTGGGTCTCACAGCCATGCAGGGTCACTGCTAGGTCACACAGATGTGCAAGGACACTGATGGATCACATGGCTGTGCAGGGTCACTGATTGGTCACAGCTGTGCAGGATCACTGCTTGGTCACACAGCTGTACAGGATCGCTGCTTGGTCACACAGCTGTACAGGATTGCTGCTTGGCCACATGGCTGTGCAGGGTCACTGCTGGGTCACATGGCTGTGCAGGGTCACTGCTGGGTCACACAGCTGTATAGGATCACTGATTGGTCACAGCTGTGCAGGATCACTGCCAGATCACAAAGCTGTGCAGGTTACAAGGCTGTACTGGATCACTGATTGGTCACATGGCAGTGCAGGATCACTGCTTGGTCACACAGCTGTACAGGATCGCTGCTTGGTCAGATGGCTGTGCAGGATCGCTGCTTGGTCAGATGGCTGTGCAGTGTTACTGCTCGGTCACATGGCTGTATAGGATCACTGCTTGGCCAAAGAGCTGTACAGGGTCACTGCTGGGTCACATGGTTGGACAGGCTCACTGCTTGGTCACACAGCTGTGCAGGGTCACTGCCAGATCACACAGCTGTGCAGTTTTACATGGCTGTGCAGGGTCACTGCTCGGTCACAAAGCTGTGCACGGTCTCTGTAGGGTCATACAGCTGTGCAGAGTCACTGCTGGGTCACACAGCTGTGCAGGTTCTCTGCGGGGTCACTCAGCTTTGCACGTTCAATGTTCTGTCGGACAGCAATGTAGGTTATGTCAGACAGACTGCTGGGTCAATTACTTTGTTTGCTCCATTAAAAAGCTCAATCAAGTTTGTGAGACACTATTTTCCTCACACAAAATCATGCTCACTATTCATAGTCAATTCTTGAATCTGCAAATACACACGAATCCCATCCTTCAGAATCATTTCTAACAACTTAACTATATTCGATGCCAGACTCACTAGTCTATATTTTCCAGCCTACTTGTTACATCCCTTTATAAACTATGGCATAATATGAGCCAGCTTCCAGTCTTCTGGTTCTTAGTCCATGTTTATAGATGATACATATATTTCTGCTCATGCCCTTGCAATTTCCTCCATAACTTCCCACTGCGTCCTGGGACACATCTGATCAACACCTGCAGCTTCATCTACCGTTATGTTTTCTAAGACCTCCAGCACTACCTCTTCTGTGATGTGAACTATTCTCAAAACATCAATATTTATTTACCTGGGTACTTTTGCCTCCATTTCTTTCTCAACAGTGAAAAGTGATGTCAATTATTCATTTAATATCTATCCCATCTCCTGAGTTTCAACACAAAGTTGTCTTGTTGATCTGTAGAAGTTCCTGCTCTCGCTCTAGTTGGTCTCTTGTGATTAATGTGTTTGTAAAATGATTTTCAATTCCCTTTATCCTGTTTACCAAGGCTATATTATATTTCCTATTTACCTTCCCAATTTGCTTCTTAAGAATGTCCCTATATGCTTTTACTCTTCAAGATTTCAGGTAATCCCAATTGTCTAATACATAATGATTTTTTATTCTTGACTAGAAATTCAACACCTTTATTCATCCATTGTTCCCTAACCTTACCAGCCTTGCCTCTTGAAGCCCTCCTACTTGTCAGTCATCTCTTTACTTGCAGTCTTCTCAAATCAACTTTTGAAAGTTCTTGTTTCATATCCTTAAAATGTGTCTTGCTTCAATTTGAAATTTCAATTTACATGGAAAACATATGCTTTTTCCATAACTATATTGCAAATAATAGTATTCTGATCACCAGTCACAAAGTGTTCCCAGACTAACACTGCAGTCACTTGCCTTGTTTCTCGTAGGATCATTCACACAGTGAAAAAGAAACATTTTCTGAATGCATTCAAAAATTCTTCACCATCCAAACCTTAACACTATAACAGTTCCAGTCAATGTTTAGAAATTTAAAATCCCATACTACTATGGCCTTATTATTACACATATTTAAGATCTCTGTATGTTTATTTCTCAAATTCCCTATGACTATTGAAGAGCCTATAGTACAATCCCATCAAAGTTATCGTTCTGTTCTTATTTATAATTCCAACCCACACATTTTCACTAAATTATCTCTCAGAAATATCTTCCTGAATTACAGTAGTAATGTTTTCCATAATCAAAAATATCACAGCTGGTCTCTCTTGCTTCTCTTTCCATCATTCAGATAACAACCTGGAACCCAGAACATTAAGCTGCCAGTACAGCCCTTCTCTCAGTCCAAGTTTCTGTAATAGCTGCACCATCCCAGTTCCATGTTCCCATACAGACTCTCATTTCATCAGCCTTACTTGTAAGACCTTTTGCATAGAATTAAATGTAGTTTGATTCTTTCAGAACCATCCTCATAGAGCTATCGATTTCTCCAGCATGGAGACAGGTCTTTCGGCAGAAATTGGTCCATGCCAACCAAAATGTCCAACCAGGATAACTCCATTTTCATGCACTTGGCCCATACACTTCTAAATTTTTCCTATACGTGTATTTGTCCAAATGCCTTTTGAATGTTGTTAATGTACCCACCTCGGGTAAAAAATGAGGTCTGCAGATGCTGGAGATCACAGTTGAAAATATGTTGCTGGTTAAAGCACAGCAGGTCAGGCAGCATCCAAGGAATAGGAAATTCGACGTTTCGGACATAAGCCCTTCACTTTCTCTGGCAGCACATCCCATATGCACCACTCCCTTTGTAAAAAAAAAACTGGTCCTCAGGTTCCCTTTTATTCTTAAATTAATGTCCTCTAGTCCTTGATTCCCCAACCCTGGGAAAAAGGACTGAGTTCATTCATCCTATCCATGCCTTTCATGATCTTGTAGACTTCTATAAGGTCCACCGTCAGTCTCCTAAACACTAAAAGAAAGTCCTAGCTTGTCCAAACTCTCCTTATAACTCAGTCCCGAGAGTCTTCACAAAATCCTTGTAAATTTCTTCTGCACTCTTTCCAGTTTAATAACATCCTTCCTCCAGCACTGTAACTAAAACTGATCACAATACTCCAAGTGCGGCTTCACCAAAGTCCTGTGTAACTGCAACATAACTTCCCAACTTCTATACTCAATGCTCTGACTGATGAAGGCCAGTGTGCCAAAAGCCTTTTTCACTGGCCTTTCGACCTTTGACTGCACTTTCTGAGAACCTTGCACCTGAACGCCAAGGTCCCGCTGTTCCACTACACTCTTAAGGAGCTACCATTCACCATGAAACACCTACCTTGATGTGACTTTACAAAATCCAATACCTCATACTTATTTATATTAAATTGCATCTGCCATTTCTCAATCCATTTCCCCAACAGATCAAGGTCCTGCTGCATTGTTTAGTGAACTTCCTCACTGTCCATGATCTCGCTTAATTTACTGTCATCTGCAAACTTACTAATCATGCCTTGTACATTCTCATCCAAATCACTGATAATGATAATAAACAGCAACTGGCCCAGCACTGACTGCTGAGGCACTCCACTAGTCACAGGCCTCCAGTCTGGAAAGCATCCTTCCACTATTACACTCTGATTCCTACTATCAAGCCAATTGCGTATCCAATTTGCCAGGTCCCTTGGATTCCATGTGATCTATCCTTCCAGCGCAGCCTGCCATGTGACACCTTATACAATGCCTCATTGAAATCCATATAGACTACGTCTACTTCCCTGCCCTCATCAACCATCCTGGTTGCTTCACCAAAGAACTCTAACAAATTTGTTCGACATTATCTCCCTCACAAAAAGCCAGACTGACTACTCTGAATCAACCCCTGTCTTTCCAAATGCATGAATGTTTTATCTCTCAGAATCCCTCATCTCTCTTTTTTTTACTGTTACTTTGGAAGCTCCCCTCCAAAAAAACAGTTTATAGGCTCCCAAAATAGAACGAACAAATCTCCCCATCAGAACTTTGGTCCCATTCCAGTTGAGGTGAAACCTATCCTTCTTTGAACAGGCCTTTTCTGTCCCAGAAAAGATCCCAATGATCCAAATGCTGAATCTCTGCACACTGCACAACCTCTTCAGCCAATGATTTATCTGAGTCTAGATTAGAGTGGTGCTGGAAAAGCACAGCAGGTCAGGCAGCATCCAAAGAGCAGGAAAATTGATGTTTTGGGCAAAAGCCCTACATCAGGCATAGAGGCAGGGTGCCTGCAGTGTGGAGAGATAAATGAGACGGGGGTGGAGGTGGGGAGAAAGTAGCATAGAGTATAATAATTGAGTGGGGGTGGGGATGGAGGCAATAGGTCAGAGAGGAGGGTGGGGAATGTAGCAAAGAGTAATTGCAAAACCTGCACCCACACCTCCTTCCTCACCTCCATCCAAGGCTCCAAAGCTGCCTTCCACATCCAAAGTTTTACCTGCACATCCACTAATATCATTTATTATATCCGTTCCTCCCGATGAGCTCTCCTCTATATAGGGGAGACTGGATGCCTCCTAGCAGAGCGCTTTAGGGAACATCTCCGGGACACCTGCACTCATCAATCCCACCGCCCCATGGCCCAACATTTCAACTCCCTCTCCCACTCTTCCGGGGACATGCAGGTGCTGTGCCTCCTCCACTGCCGCTCCCTCACCACCTGACACCTGGAGGAAGAATGCCTCATTTTCCGCCTCGGAACACTTCAACCCCATGGCATCAATGTGGTTTTCACCAGTTTCCTCATTTCCACTTCCTCCACTTCACCCCAGCTCCAACCTTCCAGCTCAGCACCACCCTCATGACCAGTCCTACCTGCCTATCTTCCTTCCCGCCTAACCACTCCACCCTCCTCTCAGACCGATCACCTTCATCCCCACCCCCATTCACCCATTGTACTCTTTGCTATCTTCCCATACCCTTCTCTCTGACCGATCACCCCCATCCCCACCCCACTCATCTATTGTACTCCGTGCTACTTTCTCACCAACTCCACACCCTCTCATTTATATCTCCACTCTTCAGGGACCCTGCCTCTATTCCTGATGAAGGGCTTTTGCCCGAAATGTCAATTTTCCTGCTCCTTTGATGCTGCCTGACCTGCTGTACTTTTCCAGCACCACTCTGATGTAGACTCTGGTTTCCAGCATCTGCAGTCCTTGTTTTTACCTGATTGATTTATTTGCACTACCCTGCTCTCATTTGATCTCTTGCACTGGAAGTTAACAAGAGATTACTATTTTTGATATTCTGCCTTTTAACCTTCTACGTAACCTCTTGTACTCACTCTGCAGAGCCTTAAACCTTTCCCTGACTATGTCATTTCTGCCAATGTGTACAACCATTTCCATCTTCTCACCCTCCCCTTTGAGAATATACTTTAAACATTTGGAAGCGTCCTTCACCCTGGCACCAGAAAAACAACATGCTCTACTAAATTCACACTTACTGCTGCAGAATCTCCTCTCTATGCCCCTGGTAGGAGTGTTTCCTGTCACAATTATTCTTTTAAAACTTGACAAACCCGTTTAACATAAGATTCATTCTTAGCGCCCAAGATCTGAATAACACCTTTACTTTCCTCTAAGAGACTATCTCTTTCAACAGTACACAAAACGGAATATCTGTTTGAGAGAGAAATCGCTGCAAGAGACTTCTGAACCACCCTCTTCCCTTTTCTGACGGTCAATCATCTATCTGACTGATCCTGCTGTGTAACCATGTCTATAAATCTCCTCGTCATCCCACTCAGTGTCTCCTGTATGTCTTCAATGACATTAAGTCAAAAATGAAGTAGTTCTCAATAGCTCCTTATGTCAATCAATAAGGTGGCACGGTGGCTCAGCATTTGGCAGTGCTGCCTCACAGCACCAGGGTCCCAGGTTCGATTCCAATCTCAGGCAACCGACTTTGTGGAGTTTGCACATTCTCCCCGTAGCTGCATGGGTTTCCTCCGGGCGCTCCGGTTTCTTCCCACAATCCAAAAATGTGCAGGTTAGGTGAATTTTCCTTGCTAAATTGCCCATAGTGTAAGTGCATTAGTTAAAGGGAAAAAGGGTTTCGGTGGATTACTCTTCGGAGGGTCGGTGTGGACTTGTTGTGCGAGGGGCCTATTTCCACAATGTAGGCAATCTAATCTAATCAAACTGCCTTTTCTAAACCACAGATTTAATATGGAGTATGCAAAAACAATAAATCATTACTAAAATCAAAAATAAATCAAAGATGTAACTGAACAGATGAAAGAAAATGAATCCTCAAATAAGCCAACATTCAGCTTTTGGCTTCAGGAATATAAAAAAAAATCTCCTTAGCCTTCCCTGTTTAGTCCTCTCCACAAGCTCGGTATATGAACAATTCCTCCTTCTCTGCACATTTGTTCATGTAATTTTACTTCTGTTAAAGCTTACCAACCATTGATGACAGATTCACTGGTCTATAGTTCCCAGGCCTTTTCCTTACTAACTTGCATAAATAATGGAATCACATCAGCCACCTTCCAATCTCTGGATCCCCAATTGTGGCAGTTGATGATACAATTATCTCAACAAGGGGCCCAGCAATTTCTATTCTGGCTTCTTCACAGTCTGCCATTTTTGAAGATCAGAGAAGTCTTTAATGCTGGACTGTATGATGTGGTCCACAAACAGCATGGCATCCCATCCACTCCCAATTTACATCACGGAGACCATGAACAGTGGTATATGGGAGTATCTAGACAAACCACAAACCCTGGAGAATCCTTTCAGAAGAATAACACTCTCAGAAGCAGTGATCCAATGACTTGTAATTGACTCCAAGGGAATGTGACCAGCCATCACTCTCCCGTGGTATGCGAGAGCATGCTATGCTTGAGGAAAGGGATCATCAAACCTGCCCACAAGAGGAAGGCGGAAGGAGAGGGGAATCACTGAGCCCAGAGAACATCAGAATGACCCCACTGTGTCTGTCACTGATTTAGGGGAGACCATACTGACCCTACTGTGTCTCTCATTGACCCAGTGACTATTGCCCTGGAGGTCACTCTCTCACTGTGGTGAGTTTAACTTGCCCCCCCCCCCCCCCCCAGGGTTGGGAAGGCAGGACTTCGGGTGACCTCGGCTGGTATGTGCAACACAGCCCCTGCTGTTAGCTCTGTATCACAAAGCAGCCATCCAGCTAACTGAGAATCAGAGAATCTCTGCAGTGCAGATGGAGACCACTTGGCCCATTGGCTCTGCACTGCCCCTCCAAGGATCATCCCACCTAAACCCATAACCCTAACCTGTTCCTGTAACCTGCATTTCCCGTGACCAATCAACTCCAGCATGCACCTCCCTGGACACTATGTTGAATAATGTGAAATGTTGTCATCCTTCTGTGTTCCTAACAGTTATACTTGTCGTGAATTATAGCAGTGAAGTAATTCATATTGGTATTTCAGGTTACAGGATGATGAAAGGAGAATCGAGGACCCAGTGGGAGATTTCTGTTTAAAAAAAAACTTGTTTCCTCCATTCAGAGAGTCACTGCTGATTCCGCCTGTTGCCACCAGAGAGAGCCACACTGCATCCCCTCACAGCCCACTTCCTCCTTGTCAGTCCTTCTCTGTCAGGGAACCTTCTGCCTCCACTTGGTCACCACCCACCGGCCTTGTATCCACCCTAAACCTCTTGATTGCAGACTGCAGACATGACATCAGCCACCTCAATTTCTCCACCCCCTCAACCACTCCAACCTCATCCCCTCCGAACGTGCAGCACTCCACTCTCTCTGCACCAACCCCCGGTTCACCATCAAACCCGCTGACAAAGGTGGCGCAGTGTTAGTCTGGAGAATGGTGCTGTATGACGCAGAGGCCAAATGCCAACGCTCCAATACTACGTCCTAACTCCCCCTTTCCCACTACCCCAACATGACCCATCAGGCCAAAATCACCCGCACTGTCTCTGCTGTCATTGCCTCAAGTGATCTACCCTCCACTGCCTCCAAATTCATAGTCGCCCAGCCCCATACTTCATGTTTCTACCTGTTCCCCAGGATCCACAAGCCTAACTATCCCGGCCGAACCTTTGTCTCGGTATGCTCCTGCCCCACCGAACTCATCTCATCCTACCTCAACTCCAATCTCCATCCTTTGGTTCAAAAACTTCCCAGCTACACCACACCCTCTACCTGTTCAGCAACTTCCAGTTCCACAGCCCTTTCATTTGCAGACTTTATACACATCCATACCCGACAAGGATGGCTCCCAGGCCTTCTGCTTCTTCCCCTCATCAAGTCGTACAGAGGTACAGCACAGAAACAGACCCTTCAGTCCAACCCGTCCATACTGACCAAATATCCCAACCCAATCTAGTCCCAACTTCCAGCACCCGGACCATATCCCTCCAAATCCTTCCTATTCATATACCCATCCAAATGCATTTTAAATGTTGTAATTATACCAGCCTCCACCACTTCCTCTGGCAGCACATTCCACACACGCACCACCCTCTGAGTGAAAATGTTGCCCCTTAGGTCTCTTTTATATCTTTCCCCTCTCACCCTAAACCTATGCCCTCTAGTTCTGGACTCCCCCACCTCAGGGAAGTGACTTTGTCTATTTACTCTATCCATTCCTCTTATAATTTAGTAAACATCTATAAGGTTACCCCTCAGTCTCGGACACTGCAGGGGAAACAGCCCCAGCCTGTTCAGCCTCTCCCTACAGCTCAAATTCTTCTAACCCTGGCAACTTCCTTGTAAATCTTTTCTGAATCTTCGCAATTTTATCAACATCTTTCCGATAGGAAGGAGACCAGAATTGCAAGCAATATTCCAACTGTGGCCTAACCAATGTCCTGTACAGTCGCAACATGACCTCCCAACTCCTATACTCAATACTCTGACCAATAAAGGAAAGCATACCAAATGCCTTCTTCACTATCCTATCTACCTGCGACTCCACTTTCAAGAAGCTACGGACCTGCACTCCAAGGTCTCTTAGTTCAGCAACACTCCCTAGGACCTTACCATTAAGTGCATCCGTCCTGCAAAGATTTGCTTGCCCAAAATGCAGCTCATCGCATTTATCTGAATTAAACTCCATCTGCCACTTCTCAGCCCATTGGCCCATGTGATTAAGATCCCATTGTAATCTGAGGTAACCTTCTTCACTGTCCACTACACCTCCAATTTTGGTGTCATCTGCAAACTTACTAACTGTACCTCTTATAATCACGTCCAATTCATTTATATAAATGATGAAAAGCAGTAGACCTAGCACCAATCCTTGTGGCACTCCACTGGTCACAGGCCTCCAGTCTGAAAAACAATCCTTCACCGTCACCCTCTGTCTTCTACCTTTGAGCCAGTTCTATGTCAAATGGTTAGTTCCCCATGCATTCCGTGAGATCTCATCTTCAGTAAGGCATCTGACAGGGGAACCCTGTCAGATGCCTTACTGAAGTCCATATAGAGCACATCTACCGCTCTGCCTTCATCAATTCTCTTTGTTACTTCTTCCAAAACCTCAATCAAGTTTGTGAAACATGATTTCCCACACACAAAGCCATGTTGACTATCTCTAATCAGTCCTTGCCTTTCCAAATACATGTACACTCTGTCCCTCAGGATTCCCTCCAACAACTTGCCTACCACCAACATCTGTCGAACAGATCCATTCAGTCTTCCTTCATCAATACCCTCCTTCACCTCGCCAAAACAGTCCTCACCCTAATAGCATTTCCTTTAACTCCTCCCCTTCCCTCCAAATCCAGGAGGTGGCTAAGGCTACCCGGATAGGTCCGAGCTACGCCTGCCTCATTGTCAGCTATATTGAACAGTCCCTCCTCAGTATCTGTACGGGCATTGTGCCCCAACTCTTCCACCATTCCATCGATGATTGCATCGGTGCAGCATCCTGCACCCAGGCTGAACTGGAGTAGTTTGTCAACTTTGCCCACAACTTCCACCCCACCCTCAAATTCACTTGGCCCATCTGGAACACCTCCCGCCCCTTTCTTGATCTCACAATCCCCACGTGCAGTGACAGACGTTTACCACCATCCCACAGTCTCCCATAACTGCCTGACTACCTCTCCTCCCACCCAGTATCCTACAAGCACTCCATCCCAATCTCCGGGTTCTTCTGCCTCCGCCACAACTGCTCGGATGTGGAGAAATTCCAATTGCGAGCATCCCATATGTCCACCTATTTCACACAACGTGTTTTTTCACGCTCTATCATCCAGGTAGCCCTCTGACACACCACCTCCATTACCTGTTCTAATGCTCTAACCCCCCCCCCACGCAAAGACAGAGTTCCCCTTTATCCTCAGCTACCAATCCACCAGTCTCCACATCCAACACATCTTTCTCAAACACTTCCACCAACTCCACCAAGATCCGACCATCAAGAACATCTTCCCCTCCCCATGCCTCTCGGTCTTCCGCAAGGTCCATTCCCTTTGACAATCCTTGGCTTGTGCCACTCTTCCCTGTAAGCCCCCGAAACCCAGGTACCTTCCCCTGAAACCGAAAAAAGATGCAAAACCTGCCGATACACACCCCCCTCACCTCCGTCCAAGTGAGACAGAGGTTCACCTGCTTCTCTTCCAAAATAGTTTACTGCATCAGATGCTCCCAATGTGGTCTTCTCTATATCACGGAGACCCAACATAAACTTAGGGAATGGCTCACCGAGCATCGGAGCTGGGTCTGCAGGCTGACCGGAACTCTCAGTTGTTGCCCATTTCAATTCCTCTTCCCACTCCCTTCCCAACATGACCATCCTTGGCCATCTCCATTGCCACAGTGAACCACAGCACAAATTGATGGAACAACACCTCAACTTCCACCTGGACAGCCTTGAGGAGGGAAGTCTCAATATTGAATATTTCCATTTCAAATAAACTCACTCCCCAAACTCGGCTCCCTTCCCAGTCCCTCCCGTCCTGCCACTGCTCCCTGCCACCAACCTGATTCATTCCTCCCATTGACCAATCAGGTCATACCCCCTACCTGTCTTCACCTATCCCCACTTCACCACCCTGCTCCCACCAACCTCTTTATCTGCAGCTTCCCCCCACCCCCACCCCCAATCCTGTTGAAGGGTTACACCAGAAGCATTGACTTCTCCATCTCCTGATGCTGCTTGGTTACTGTTCTTCCAACCTCCTGCCTGTCTACTTTACTATTTCAGAAGACAGTTCAGAATCAACCAGTGCTGTGGGTCTGGAACCAAATGTAGGAGACCAGGCGAGGATGGCAGGTTTCTTTCTCGAAGACATCTATGAGCCAAAAGGATTTTTCTGACAATCGAAACAAGAAAAAGACAATGTTGTTGAGGAAATACTGAGATACAGGCCACTAGACTAGATGGGATTGAGGTTCACAAGGAGGAGATGTTAGCAATTCTGGAAAATGCAAAAATATGTAAGTCCCCTGGGCCGGGAGGGAATTATCTGAGGATTCTCTGGGAAGCCAGGGAGGGGATTGCTGAGCCTTTGGTTTGGATCTTTATGTCATTATTTTCTACAGGAATAGTGACAGAGGACTGGAGGATAGCAAATGTTGTCCCCTTGTTCAAGAAGGGGAGTAGAGACAACCCTGGTAATTATAGACCAGTGAGCCTTACTTTGGTTGTGGGTAAAGTGTTGGAAAATGTTATAGGAGATAGGATTTATAGTAATCAGGAAAGGAATAAGTTTATTAGAGATAGTCAACAAAGTTTTGTGAAGGGTAGGTCATGCCTCACAGACCTTATTGAGTTCTTTGAGAAGGTAAGCAAACAGGTGGATGAGAGTAAAGCAGTTGTTAAGGTGTCTGATAAGGTTCCTCACAGAAGGCTATTGCGCAAAGAATGGAGGCATGGGATCGAGGTTGATTTAGTGGTTTAGATAAGAAATTGGTGAGCTGAAAGAAGGCAGAGAGTGGTGGTTGATGAGAAATTATCACCCTGGAGTTCAATTTATAGTGGGGTTTCGCAAAGATCTGTTTTGGGTCGACTGCTGATTGTCATTTTGATATTGACTTGGATGAGGCCGGGGAAGGATGGGTTAGGAAATTTGCGGATGACACTAAGGTCGGTGGAGTCGTGGATAGTAGTGAAGGATGTTGTAGGTTACAGAGGGACATAGATAAGCTGCAGAGTTTGGCTGAGAGGTGACAAATGTAGTTTAATGTGGAAAAGCATGAGGTGATTCACTTGGAAGGAGTAACAGAAATACAGAGTACTGGGCTAATGATAAGATTCTTGATTTGGAGATGCCAGTGTTGGACTGGGGTGTACAAAGTTAAAAATCACGCAACACCAGGTTATAGTCCAACAGGTTTAATTGGAAGCACACTAGCTTTCGGAGCGACACTCCTTCATTTCATCAGGTGGTTGTGACAAAAGCTACTGTGCTTCCAATTAAACCTGAAAATGTGTTGCTGGAAAAGCGCAGCAGGTCAGGCAGCATCCAAGGAACAGGAAATTCGACGTTTCCGGCATAAGCCCTTCATCAGGAAATTTTCGGGTATAAGCCCTTCCTGATGAAATCCTGGCCGAAACGTCGAATTTCCTGTTCCTTGGATGCTGCCTGACCTGCTGCGCTTTTCCAGAAACACATTTTCAGCTCTGATCTCCAGCATCTGCAGACCTCACTTTCTCCTCCCTTCCAATTAAACCTGTTAGATTATAACCTGGTATTGTGTGATTTTTAACTTTGATAAGATTCTTGGTAGTGTATCTGAGCAGAGAAATCTCGGTTTTCATGTACATGGATCCCTAAAAGTTGCCACACAGGCTGATAGGGTTGTTAAGAAGGCATATGGTGTGTTAGCTTTTGTTGGTAGAGAGATTGAGTTTCGGTGCCATGAGGTCATGTTGCAGCTGCACAAAACTCTGGTACAGCCGTGAGAAAGTCTACAGCCTTAAAACTTGTCCTTAAACATTTAAACTAACATGCAACGTTGAATTATAGGACACATTTGCTGCACAGTAGAACGTAGACAAGAACATTTGCCTTAATATCAGAGGATCAGTGGGGTTAGAGGCCCCTGTAGAAATTGAGGTTAGAGACCTCTGTAGTAATTGGGGTTAGACTCCCCTGTAGGAATTGGGGTTAGAGTCTGCTGTATTTTGTGGGGTTAGAGGCCCCAGTAGTAATTGGGATTAGAGTGCCCTGTGGTAATTGGGGTTAGAGGCCGCTGTCGTAATTGTGGAAAGAAGCCCCTGTGTTTTGTGAGGTTAGAGGCCCCTGTAGTAATTGGGGTTGGAGGCCCCTGTGTTTATTGGAGTTTGAGGCCCCTGTGTTTTATGGGGTTAGAGTCTCCTGTGTCTTATAGGATTAGAATCCCCTGTTTTTGAGGGGTTAGAGGCCCCTGCAGTAATTGGTTTTAGATCCCCCACTGTGTTTTGTGGTGTTTGATGCCACTGCGCTTTGTGGAGTTAGAGGCCCCTGTAGTAATTGGGGTTAGAGTGCCCTGTAGGAATTGGGGTTAGAGTGCCCTGCAGTAATTCTGGTTAGAAGCTTCTATGTTTTGTTGGGATAGAGGCCTCTGTGCTTTGTGGGGGTAGAACATAGAACATAGAACATAGAAAAATACAGCGCAGTACAGGCCCTTCAGCCCTCGATGTTGCGCCGACCAAAGTCTACCTAACCTACACTAGCCCAATAACCTCCATATGCTTATCCAATGCCCGCTTAAATGACCATAAAGAGGGAGAATTCACCACTGCTACTGGCAGGGCATTCCATGAACTCACAACCCACTGAGTAAAGAATCTACCCCTAACATCTGTCCTATACCTACCACCCCTTAATTTAAAGCTGTGTCCCCTAGTAACAGCTGACTCCATTAACAGAAAAAGGTTCTCAGTGTCTACCCTATCTAAACCCCTAATCATCTTGTACACCTCTATCAAATCTCCCCTAAACCTTCTTTTCTCCAATGAGAATAGCCCCAAATGCCTCAGCCCTTCCTCATACGATCTTCCTACCATACCAGGCAACATCCTGGTAAACCTCCTCTGCACCCGTTCCAATGCCTCCACATCCTTCCTATAGTATGGCAACCAAAACTGCACACAATACTCCAGATGAGGCCGCACCAGAGTCTTATACAACTGCAACATGACCTCAGGACTCCGGAACTCAATTCCTCTACCAATAAAGCCCAGTACACCATATGCCTTCTTCACAGCACTATTTACCTGGGTGGCAACTTTCAGAGATCTGTGTACATGGACACCAAGATCCCTCTGCTCATCCACACTACCAAGTAGCCTACCATTAGCCCAGTAATCCATCTTCTTGTTACTCCTACCAAAGTGAATGACTTCACACTTAGCTACATTGAACTCCATTTGCCACCTTTCTGCCCAGCTCTGCAACTTATCTATATCCCGCTGTAACCTGCCACATCCTTCTTCGCTGTCCACAACTCCACCGACTTTCGTGTCATCCGCAAACTTGCTCACCCAGCTTTCAAGCCCCTCCTCTAGATCATTTATAAAGATGACAAACAGCAATGGTCCCAAAACAGATCCTTGTGGAACACCGCTAGTAACTGAACTCCAAGATGAACCTATTCCATCAACTACTACCCTCTGTCTCCTTCCAGCCAGCCAATTCCTAATCCAAACTTCTAATGCACCCTCAATGCCATACCTCCGTAGTTTTTGCATTAGCCTACCATGGGGTACCTTATCGAACGCCTTGCTAAAATCCATATACACCACATATACTGCTTTACCCTCGTCCACCTCCTTAGTCACCTTCTCAAAGAACTCAATAAGGTTTGTGAGGCACAACCTGCCCTTCACAAAACCATGCTGACTATCCTTGATCACATTATTCCTATCCAGATGTTCATAAATCCTATCCCTTACAATTCTCTCTAAGACTTTGCCCACAACAGAAGTGAGACTCACTGGCCTATAGTTACTCGGGCTATCCCTACTCCCCTTCTTGAACAAGGGGACCACATTTGCTATCCTCCAGTCTTCTGGCACTATTCCCGTAGACAATGACGACATAAAAATGAAGGCCAATGGCTCTGCTATCTCCTCCCTAGCTTCCCAGAGGATCCTAGGATAAATGCCATCAGGCCCAGGGGACTTATCTATTTTCATCCTTTCCAGTATTCCCCAGACCTCTTCCCTACATACCTCAAGGCCATCCATTCTAATCACTTGTGACTCAATATTCACATCAGCAACAGTGTCCTGTTCCTGAGTGAATACTGACGAAAAGTATTGATTTAGTGTCTCCCCAATCTCCTCCGCCTCCACACACAACTTCCCACTACTATCCTTGACTGGACCGATACCTACCCTAGTCATCCTTTTATTCCTGACATACCTATAGAAAGCCTTTGGGTTTTCCCTAATCCTACCAACTAAGGACTTTTCATGTCCCCTTCTCGCTGCTCTTAGCTCTCTCTTTAGATCCTTCCTGGTTACCTTATAACTCTCAATCGCCCCAACTGAACCTTCACGCCTCATCTTTACATAGGCAGCCCTCTTCCCTTTCACAAGGGATTCCAATTCCTTATTAAACCACGGCTCCCTCACAAGACCCTTTACTCCCTGCCTGTCTGGTACATACTTATCAAGGACACCCAATAGCTGTTCCTTGAACAATCTCCACATATCATTTGTGTTCTTCCCTTGAAGCCTATTTTTCCAATCCACGCATCCTAAGTTATGCCTCACCGCACCATAATTTCCCTGCCCCCAGCTATAACTCTTGCCCTGCAGTGCACACTTATCCCTCTCCATCAGTAGAGTAAAAGTCACCGAGTTGTGGTCACTGTCCCCGAAGTGCTCACCTACCTCCAAGTCTAACACCTGGCCTGGTTCATTACCTAGAACCAAATCCAGTATAGCTTCACCTCTTGTTGGCCTGTCTACATATTGTGTCAGGAAACCCTCCTGCACACATTGGACAAACACCGACCCATCTAACGAACTCGAGCTATAGCTTTCCCAGTCAATATCTGGGAAGTTAAAGCCCCCATAACAACCACCCTGCTACTTTCACTCTTCTGAATCATCCTCGCAATACTTTCCTCTACTTCTCTCGGACTATTGGGAGGCCTGTAGAAAACTCCTAACAGGGTGACCTCACCGTTCCTATTTCTAACCTCAGCCCAAACTACCTCACATGGCAAGTCTTCCTCCATCGTCCTTTCCACCGCTGTAATACTATCCTTGACAAGCAATGCCACACCACCCCCTGTTTTACCCCCATCCCTGACCCTGCTAAAACATTTAAACCCTGGAACCTGCAACAGCCAGGTTGCCCCTGTAGAAACTGTGTTTAGATCCCCTGGCCGTAATTGAGGTAACAGCCCCCTGTAGCAATTGTGGTTCGGGTCCCCTGTGTTTTGTGAGTTGAGAGTCTTCTGTAAATTGTGGGGTTAGACACCCTGTAGCATTAGAGGCCGCCGTAGTAATTGGGGTTAGTGTCCCCTGTATTAACTGGGGTTAGAGGCCAATTGTATTGTGGGTTTGGAGTCCCCTGTGTTTTGTGGCATTAGAGGCTGCTGTAGTAATTGGGGTTAGAGTACCGTGGTAATTGGAGTTAGAGTCCTATGCAGTCATTGGGGTTAGTGGCCCGTGGGTTTTGTGGGATTAGAGTCCTCTGTAGTAATTGCGGTCAGAGGTCCCTGTGTTTTGTGGGGTTAAAGTGCCCTGTAGTAATTGGGGTTAGAGGCCCCTGTGTTTTGTGGTGTTAGAGGCCCCTGTAGTAATTGGGGTCAGAGTGTCCTGTAGTAATTGGGGTTAGAGGCCCCTGTACTAATTGGAGTTGGAAGTGCCTGTGTTTAGTGGGGTTAGGGGCCCCTGTAGTAATTGGAGTTGGAGGCACCTGTGTTTAGTGGGGTTAGGGGCCCCTGTAGTAAATGCGGTTAGAGGCCCTTATGTTTTGTGGCGTTAGCTGCCCATTTGCCTTGTCGGGTCAGAGGCCCCAGTGTTTGGTGGGGTGAGAGCCCCCCTGTAGTAAGAACATAGAACATAGAACAATACAGCGCAGAACAGGCCCTTTGGCCCTCAATGTTGCGCCGACCTGTGAACTATTCATCCCCCTACACTATCCCAAAATCATCCATGTTCTTATCTAAGGATTATTTAAATCTCCCTAATGTGTCTGAGTTGAGTCCATTAGCAGATAGGGCATTCCACGCACTTGCCACTCGCTGCATAAAAAATCTGCCTCTGACATCTGTCCTAAATCTATCAACCCTCAATTTGTAGTTATGCCCCCTCGTACAAGCTAACGTCATCATCCTAGGAAAAAGAATTTCACTGTCTCCCCTATCTAATCCTCTGATCACTTGTATGTCTCTATCAAATATCCCTTTAGCCTTCTTCTTTCCAATGAAAACAGACCCACGTCTCTCAGCCTTTCCTCATAAGACTTTCCCTCCAGACCAGGCAACATCCTGGTAAAACTCCTCTGTACCTTTTCCAATGCTTCCACATCCTTCCTGTAATGGGGCGACCTGAACTGCACACAATATTCCAAGTGTGGTCACACTAGCATTTTGTGTAGTTGCAGCATGATATTGCAGTTGAGGAACTTAATCCCTCCACCAATGAAACCTAACACACTATATACCTTCTTAACAGCACTACCCATCTGGGTGACAACTTTCAGAGATCTATGCACATGGACTCCAACATCCGTCTGCACATCCACACTACCATGAATCCTTCCACAACACCAGGTTATAGTCCAACAGGTTTAATTGGAAGCAGGCTAGCTTTCAGAGCGACGCTCCTTCATCAGATGATTGAGCATCACAATCGCCTGATGAAGGAGCGTCGCTCCGAAAGCTAGTGTGCTTCCAATTAAACCTGTTGGACTATAACCTGGTGTTGTGTGATTTTTAACTTTGTACACCCCAGTCCAACACCGTCATCTCCAAATCACGAATCTCTCCATTGACCTTGTACTCTGCCTTCCTGTTATTCTTCCCAATGTGCATCACCTCACATTTAGCTGCATTGAACTCCATTTGCCATCTCTCAGCCCAATTCTGCAGTTTATCCAAGTCCCCCTGCAACCTGTAATATTCTTCCAAACTGTCCACTTCTCTACCGACTTTAGTGTCATCTGCAAACTTATTAATCCATCCACCTATGCCTGCGTCTAAGTCATTTATAAAAATGACAAATGGCAGTGGTCCCAAAACAGATCCTTGTGGCACACAACTAGTAACTGGACTCCAAGCTGAATATTTTCCATCAACTACCACTCGCTGCCTTCTTTCAGAAAGCCAGTTTCTAATCCAAACTGCTAAATTAACCCCAATTCCATGCTTCTGCATTTCTCCATCGGCCAACCATGTGGAAGCTTATCAAAGGATTTACCGAAGTCCATGTATACCATGTCAACTGCACTACCCTCATCCATATGCTTGGTCACCTTCTCAAAAAACTCAGTGAGGTTTGTGAGACACGACCTGCCCTTGATAAATCCATGTTGACTATCTGAAATCAAATTGTTGCTCGCTAGATGATTATAAATCTTATCTCTTTTAATCCTTTCCAAAATCTTTCCTACAACAGAAGTAAGGCTCACTGGTCTATAATTACCTGGGTCATCTCTGCTGCCCTTTTTGAACAAGGGCACATTTGCAATCATCCAGTTCTCAGGTACTAAACCTGTAGACAATGACTCAAATATCAAAGCCAAAGGCTCTGCTATCTCCTCTCTAGCTTCCCAGAGAATCCTCGGATAAATCCCATCCGGCCCAAGGGACTTGTCTACTTTCACTCCTTCTAGAATCGATAACACCTGTGCGTAATTAACTTCGATCCTATCTAGTCTAATATCTCGTACCTCATTCTTCTCCTCGACAATATTCTCCTTTTCCTGAGTGAAAACCGATGAGAAATGTTCATTTAGCACCTCTCCAATCTCTACACGTCCACACTCAACTTCTCACTTCTGTCTTTGACTGGCCCTATTCCTACCCTAGTCATCCTTTTATTCCTCACATACCTATAGAAAGCTTTAGGATTCTCCTTTATTCTGTTTGCTAAAGACCGCTTGTGTCCTCTCATTGCTCTTAACTCTCTCTTTAAATCCTTCCTAACTGATCTGTAACTCTCCATCACCTCATCTGTACCATCTTGCCTCATCAACACATAAGCCTCCTTTTTCTTCTTAATAAGCGATGCAATTTCTATTGTAAATCACGGTTCCCTAACCTTATCACTTCCTCCCTGCCTGACAGGACATACCTCTCAAGGACACGCAATATCTGTTCCTTAAACTGGCTCCACATTTCAATTGTCTGCATCCCCTGCATTTTGCTACCCCATTCTATGCATCCTAATTCTTGCCTAATCGCATAATAATTGCCCTTGCCCCAACAATAACTCTTGACCTGTGGTATGTACCTATCCCCTTGCATCGTCAAACTAAACATGACTGAATTATAGTCACTTTCTCCAAAGTGCTCACTTACCCCTAAATCAAACACCTGGCCTGGTTCATTACCAAGCACCAGATCCAGTGTGGCCTCCCCTCTTGTCGTCCCTTCAACATACTGTGTCAGGAAACCCTCCTGTACACATTGGACAAAAACTGACCCAACCGACATACGAGAGCTATAACATTTCCAGTCAATGTTGGGGAATTTAAAGTCCCCCATAATGCCCACCTTTTCCTTTCACTCCTAATCAGAATAATTTTGCTAATTTAAAGTCTGGTTGAAGATTTGTAGCTCGGGTGTCCGTTGTTGTAGTTCTGTTCGCCGAGCTAGAAGTTTTTGCTGCAAACGTTTCGTTCCCTGGCTGGGGAACATCATCAGTGCTATTGGAGCCTCCTGTGAAGCGCTGCTTTGATGTTTCTTCCGGTATTTATAGTGGTTTGTTCTTGCCGCTTCCGGGTGTCAGGTTCAGCTGTCGTAGTTTGTATGTGGGGTCCAGGTCGATGTGTCTGTTGATGGATGTTCTTGCCGTTTCCAGGTGTCAGTTTCAGCTGTAGTGGTTTGTATATGGGGTCCAGGTCCATGTGTCTGTTCATGGAGTTAGTGGATGAATGCCATGCCTCTAGGAATTCCCTGGCTGTTCTTTGTCTGGCTTGTCCTATGATGGTAGTGTTTTCCCAGTCAAATTCATGTTCCTGGTTGTCTGAGTGTATGGCTACTAGGAATAGCTGGTCGTGTCGTTTTGTGGCTAGCTGATGTTCATGGATGCAGATTGTTAGCTGTCTTCCTGTTTGTCCTATATAGTGTTTTGTGCAGTCCTTGCATGGTATTTTGTAAACTACATTGGTTTGGCTCGTGCTGGCTATTGGGTCCTTTGTTCTAGTGAGTTGTTGTCTGAGTGTGGTAGTTGGCTTGTGTGCTGTTATGAGTCCTAAGGGTCGCAGTAGTCTGGCTGTCAGTTCTGAGACGCTCCTGACGTATGGTAGTGTGGTTAGTCCTTTTGGTTGTGGCATGTCCTCGTTCCGTGGTCACACTCAGACAACAACTCACTAGAACAAAGGACCCAATAGCCAGCACGAGCCAAAACAATGTAGTTTACAAAATACCATTCAAGGACTGCACAAAACACTATATAGGACAAACAGGAAGACAGCTAACAATCCGCATCCATGAACATCAGCTAGCCACAAAACGACACGACCAGCTATCCCTAGTAGCCATACACTCAGACAACCAGGAACATGAATTTGACTGGGAAAACACTACCATCATAGGACAAGCCAGACAGAGAACAGCCAGGGAATTCCTAGAGGCATGGCATTCATCCACAAACTCCATTAACAGACACATAGACCTGGACCCCATATACAAACCACTACAGCTGAAACTGACACCTGGAAACGGCAAGAACATCCATCAACAGACACATCGACCTGGACCCCACATACAAACTACTACAGCTGAAACTGACACCCGGAAACGGCAAGAACAAACCACTATAAATACCGGACGAAACATCAAAGCAGCGCTTCACAGGAGGCTCCAATAGCACTGATGATGTTCCCTAGCCAGGGAACGAAACGTTTGCAGCAAAAACTTCCAGCTCGGCAAACAGAACTACAACAATTTTGCTAATCCTCTCTTCCACTTCCCTGGAACTCTGTGGAGACCTATAAAAAACTTGAAGCAGTGTGACCTCTCCTCTCCTGTTTCTAACCTCAGCCCACACTACCTCAGTAGACCAGTCCTTATCAAATGTTCTCTCAGCCACCGTTGTACTATATTAGACTAACAAGGCCATGCCTCTCCTTCTTTTACCGCCTTGCCTGTTTTTAGTGAAAGATCTAAAATCCTGGAACCTGCAACATCCATTCCTCACCCTGCTCTAACCAAGTCTCCGAAATGGCCACAACATCGAAGTCCCAGGTACCTGTCCATGCTGCAATCTCACCTACCTTATTTCGGACACTTCTGACGTTGAAGCAGACACGCTTCAAACCACTTCGCTGTCTGCCAGCACATTCCTGTGATCCTGAAATCCTGTCTCCGCCTTTCCTACCCTCATCCTCCTGTGCACTGCAGCTACACCATTGGTTCCCATCCCCCTGCTGAGCTAGTTTAAACCCACCCAGATAGCACCATCAAATTTCCCACTGAGGATATTAGTACCCCTCTGCTTCAAGTGAATTCCGTCCTGTTTGTACAAGTCCCACCTTTCCCAGAATGAGCCCCAGTTATCCAAGAACCTGAAACCCTCCCTCCTGCACCATCCTTGCAGCCATGTGTTTATTTGATATCTCTCCCTATTCCTTGCCTCGCTATCACGTGGTATGGGTAACAAACCAGAGATAACAACTCTGTTTGTTCTTGCTCTCAGCTTCCACCCTAGCTCCCTGAAATCCTGTCTTACATCCATATCCCTCTTTCTACGTATGTCATTGGTTCCTGCGTGGACAACGACTTGAGACTGGTCACCCTCTCCCTTCAGCATCCCAAAGATACGATCCGGGACATCATGGACGCTGGCAGCTGGGAGGCAACAACCAACCGCAAGTCTCGTTCGCTCACAACAAACCTATCTGAGCCTCCAACCATTTAGTCTCCAATGACTAACATGCTCCTCCTTTTCCTCCTTCCCTTCTGTGCAACAGGGACACGCTCTGTGCCAGAGACCTAGGCCCCACTGCATACCCCTGGTAAGTCGTCCTCCTCACAAGTATCCAAAACGGTATAAATGTTTTTCAGGGGAACGACCACAGCAGACCCCTCCACTGACTGCTTTTCTCCCCTTCGAACCACTCAGCCTCTGACGCTCCAGGGAAAACAGCCCCAGCCTGTTCAGCCTCTCCCTGTAGCTCAAATCCTCCAACCTTGGCAACATCCTTGTAAATCTTTTCTGAACCCTTTCAAGTTTCGCAACATCTTTGGGATAGGAAGGAGACCAGAATTGCATGCAATATTCCAACAGTGGTCTAACCAATGTCCTGTATAGCCGCAATATGACCCTCCAACTCCTGTACTCAATACTCTGACCAATAAAGGAAAGCATACCAAACCCCTTCTTCACTATCCTATCTACCTGCGACTCCACTTTCAAGGAGCTATGAACGTGCACTCCAAGGTCTCTTTGTTCAGCAACACTCCCTAGGACCTTACCATTAAGTGTAGAAGTCCTGCTAAGATTTGCTTTCCCAAAATACAGCACCTCGCATTTATCGAAATTAAACTCCATCTGCCACTTCTCAGCCCATTGGCCCATCTGGTCCAGAGCTTGTTGTAATCTGTGGTAACCCTCTTCGCTGTCCACTACACCTCCCATTTTGGTGTCATCTGCAAACTTACTAACTGTACCTCTTATGCTCGCATCCAAATCATTTATGTAAATAACAAAAAGTAGAGGGCACAGCACTGATTCTTGTGGCACTCCACTGGTCACAGGCCTCCAGTCTGACAACCAATCCTCCTCCACCACCCTCTGTCTTCTATCTGGTGAGCCAGTTCTGTATCCAAATGGCTAGTTCTCCCTGTATACCATGAGATCTAACCTTGCTAATCAGTCTCCCATGGGGAACCTCGTCGAACGCCTTACTGAAGTCCATATAGATCACATCTACTGCTCTGCCCTCATCACTCTTCTTTGTTACTTCTTCAAAATAACTCAATCAAGTTTGGGAGACATGATTTCCCACGCACAAAGCCATATTGACTATCCCTAATCAGTCCTTGCCTTTCCAAGTACTTGTACATCCTGTCCCTCAGGATTTCCTCCAACAACTTGCCCACCACCGAGGTCAGGCTCACTAGTCTATAACTCCCTGGCTTGTCTTTACCACCCTTTTAAACAGTGGCACCACGTTTGCTAACCTCCAGTCTTCCGGCACCTCACCAGTGACTATCAATGATACAAATATCTCAGCAAGAGGCCCAGCAATCACTTCTCTAGCTTCCCACAGAATTCTCAGGTACTCCTGATCAGATCCTGAGGATTTATCTACCTTTAACCATTTCAAGACATCCAGCACTTTCTCCTCAGTAATCTGGACATTTTGCAAGATGTTTCCATCTATTTCCCTGCAGTCTATATCTTCCATATCCTTTTCCACAGTAAATACTGATGCAAAATATTCATTTAGTATCTTCCCCCATTTTCTGTGGCTCCACACAAAGGCCGCCTTGCTGACCTTTGAGGAGCCCTATTCTCTCCCTTGTTACCCTTTTTTCGTTAATATATTTGTAAAAATCCTTTGGATTCTCATTAAGTCGATTTGCCAAAGCTATCTCATATCCTCTTTTTGCCCTCCTGATTTCCTCCTTAAGTACACTTCTACTTCCTTTATACTCTTCAAAGGATTCACTCGATCTATCCTGTTTATGTTGGAGATGATTGTGAGACACCCCCATGGAAAAGTTGTCCTGCTGAGATGATAGGCTTGTGGTCACCAGAAACATTTCCCTTTGTGGTATGGATAACTCTAACCAATGGAGAATGTATCCCTTGATTCCCATTGACTTCTGCCCCAGGCGCTCACTCAGCTATATAAGACCAAATGCTGCAAAGAGCTTTCAATCTCTCTCGTCTTTCCTGTTCAGTTTCTTTGTCCATGCTCTGATGTAACAGTAGAGTAGAGTAGAATAGAGTGACTTTTTTATTTGTCATTTCTACCATATACAACTGATCCAGTAAAAACTAGATAGTGTTCTTCCAGTACAGAGGATGCTACATGGACAGCACAAACTACATAATCGTACAAGGCATAAGAAATGCAAAACACACAAGTTACAGTGTAACAGAAGAATGATGGATAATAGACACTTTTCTAGCAGCAATATGTAAGAATTTCAGATTGGAAAGAATCAAATCATTAAGGAGCCTGATGGCTTGGGGAAGGAAACTTGCACAGTCTGGCTGTGAGAGATTGTACGTCCTGGTACCTTCTGTCAGATGGCAGGTGGGAGAAGAGTTTGAGTGAGGGGTGTGTGGGATCTTCCACAATGCTCTTAGCATTTTGGATGCAGCGCGTGGTGTAAATGTCTGTAATGGAGGAAGAGAGACCCCAATGATCCTTTCAGACTGCATTGAGTTCTGGACCTCTGTGGATCCAGTGGACTCAAACTCAGAGTGTGTATAGTCAGTTGTTGCAAATATTTACCTCTTGATATTTTCCTCTTAACTCTCCCAATGTTGGAGCAAAACTGGAGCAGATTGATTAGCCTCAGGTCTGATTTTGAAGGACAAACAGTTCTTGATTTTCTGAAGCATCTCTGACATTAACATAGATTTTGAATTGATTTTGATTGATTTTATTGTCAAAACAATTCAAAACCCACTTTATTGTTTGTGATGCTGTAGGAAATCAAGACACTCGGTTCACTGTGCCTACAAAATCATTCATTCCCGTTATGACTGAATACAGAAAGACAAACCCAAATGATATAGTGCTTGAAAGAGAGGAAAGGCAGACAGGCTCCCAAATCATTTTCTATCGTTACTAGAGGAGCAGGACAACCGAAACAGGGAGGGACAGGAAATTGAGTGAAATACCTATCAGATTTTTAAAATTAATTTGTACTATACTTTACTGTTCTAATCTCAATTGTATACAATAAAGAAATAGTATTTTCTGTAAAAGCTGACTCTCAGTTCTTTTAGGAGAAAGTGAGGTCTGCAGATGCTGGAGATTAGAGCTGAAAATGTGTTGCTGGAAAAGCGCAGCAGGTCAGGCAGCATCCAAGGAACAGAAGATTCAACATTTCAGGCATAAGCCCTTCTTCAGGAATGAGGAAAGTGTGTCCAGCAGGCTAAGATAAAAGGTAGGGAGGAGGGACTTGGGGGAGGGGCGATGGAGATGCGATAGGTGGAAGGAGGTCAAGGTGAGGGTGATAGGCCGGAGTGGGGTGGAGGCGGAGAAGTCAGGAAGAAGATTGCAGGTTAGGAAGGTGGTGCTGAGTTCGAGGGATTTGACTGAGACAAGGTGGGGGGAGGGGAAATGAGGAAACTGGAGAAATCTGAGTTCTTCCCTTGTTGTTGGAGGGTTCCTAGGCGGAAGATGAGGCGCTCTTCCTCCAACCGTCGTGTTGTTATGGTCTGGCGATGGAGGAGTCCAAGTACCTGCATGTCATCGGTGGAGTGGGAGGGGGAGTTAAAGTGTTGAGCCACGGGGTGGTTGGGTTGGTTGGTCTGGATGTCCCAGAGGTGTTCTCTGAAACGTTCTGCAAGTAGGCGGCCTGTCTCCCCAATATAGAGGAGGCCATATCGGGTGCAGCGGATGCAATAGATGATGTGTGTGGAGGTGCAGGTGAATTTGTGGCAGATATGGAAGGATCCCTTGGGGCCTTGGAGAGAAGTAAGGGAGGAGGTGTGGGCGCAAGTTTTGCATTTCTTGCGGTTGCAGAGGAAGGTGCCGGGAGTGGAGGATGGGTTGGTGGGGGGTGTGGACCTGACGAGGGAGTCACGGAGGGAGTGGTCTTTTCGGAACGCTGATAGGGGAGGGCAGGGAAATATATCCCTGGTGGTGGGGTACATTTGGAGGTGGCGGAAATGACGGCAGATGATGCGCTGTATATGGAGGTTGGTGGGGTGGTAGGTGAGAACCAGTGGGGTTCTGTCCAGGTGGCGGTTGGAGGGGCGGGGCTCAAGGGCGGAGGAGCAGGAAGTGGAGGAGATGCGGTGGAGAGCATCGTCGAACACATCTGGGGGGAAACTGCGGTCCTTGAAGAAGGACGCCATCTGGGCTGTACGGTATTGGTTCTTTTACTAAATATAAAGATTTAAATACACTGTGTGGCAGGCACATCAATGGAGACATGGCTGAAAGGGGATCAGCACTGGGAGCTAAATATCCGGGGTATGCATCCTATCAAAAAGGCAGGTGGGCAGAGGGAATTGGGTTGCCTTGTTAGTAAAAAAAAAATTAAGTCAATAGCGATAATCAAAGTACAGTTGGATGATGTAGAATCTGTGTGGATAGGGCTGAGGAAACACAAAGATTAAAAAAAATCATAACGGGAGTTATCGACAGGCCTCCAAATAGTAATCAGGATTTGGGACATAAGATACAGCAAGAGATAGAAAAGGCATGTAAGAAAGGTAAGTTTACAGTGATCATAGGGAATTTCAATATGCAGATGGATTGCAAGAAAAGGAATTTGTGGAACGTGTACGAGATGGCTTTCTGGAGCAGCTTATGGTGGAGCCCACTAGGGGGCAGTAAATACTGAATTTAGTGTTGTGCAATGAGACAGACTTGATGAGGGAGCTTACGGTGAAGGGAGGCAGTGACCATAATATAATTGTGTTTACTCTACAGTTTAAGAGGGAGAAGGAGGAATCAGATGTAACAGTATTATAGTTGAATAAAGGCAACTACAGAGGGGCATGAGGGAGAAGCTGACCGGAATGGACTGGGAGAGGAGCCATGTAGGACACACAGTGGAACAACAATGGCAAGAGTTTCTGGGAATCATTCGAGAAACACAGCAATAATTCATGCCAAGTAAAAAGAAGCGTACTGAAAGAAGGATGAGGCAACCTGGTTGACCAGGGAAAAGCAAAAGAGAAAATATAAAGTGTGGCAAATGGTAATAGGAAGCCAGAGGATTGGGAAGCCTACATAGACCAACAGAGGGCAATGCAGAAAGAAATCAGGAGGGACAGGAATAAATATGAGGGTAAGCTAGCCATTAATATTAGGAAAGATTGCAAGAGTTTCTTCTGATAGATAAAGGGCAGAAGAGAGACATAAGTGGATACTTGGCCCCTAGCAAAACTCTCTGGATAAATTGTAGTGGGGAACAAGGAAATAATAGCAGAACTGAATAAGTACTTTGTGTCAGTCTTCATGGGGAAGACACAAATCATATCCCAAAAATTCAAGAGAGTCAGGGAAGAGATGAGTATGGTAGTCATCACCAAGAAGGTGCTAGAAAAATGGAAAGGTCTGAAAGTGGATAAATCACCAGGACCAGAGGGGCGATAGCCCAGAGTTCTCAAAGAGGTAGTTGAAGAGCTAATGAAAGTTTTAGCAGTGATCTTTCAGGTATCACTGGACTCGGGGAGGATCCCGAGGGACTGGAAAATTCCTTACTTTGAAGCAGTGAGAGAGTCTAGCAGGTGGTATATTATGATTGGTTTCTGTATGGGAAAAGTGATACAGAGTGAGAAAAGGAGAGGAGAGAGTATTAAATATTTGTGTGTGTGTGATAGAGAGAAACTGCAGCAGAGGGTACATTGATAAAGATTTGTGCGTATGAGTGCAGCACAGGGGGAATTAGTAAAACGCCTGTATGAGAGAGAGACAACATAATGCACAGTACATCAAGGGATGGGGAGACACAGTTAATTTAGGATTTGTATGTTCCCCAGAGAAAGTACAGCAGAGGGCAATTTATTAAAGATTTGTTCGAGTGAGACAGAACGATACGGAGATAGTCCAGCAGGGGAGAGATAATGACATATTATTGTCTGAACGAGTGTGTGATAGATAGAAAGTGAAGCAGAGAGGATATTATTAAACATTTGTGTGTGTGTGTGTGTGTGTGAGTGAGAGAGACAATACAATACAGAATGCAGAGGATGCACATTATTCTAGATTTGTATGTCATCAGTTACAGGGAAGCTTTGACCTGCAGGCCCTTGCTGATGGAACAGTTCCCCTCTCAGACTCTCATCCTTCCTCAAGGACTCAGCAAAAGGCTCTAGAGAATACGCAGACAAGGCAGGAGAGATTGTGGAGCCCTGCCTGACTCTGGATCCAATCGGGAAGCTTTCTGATTCCCACCCATTGATTGAGACCACGCTAACGACGTTGGTGGACAGCAGTCGGATCTAATTACAAATTCCCTCCCGACAGCCCGTTTTGGAGACCACGCCCCACATGTAGGATTGTGATTTCCTGTCAAAGGCCTTCCCCGGCTCAGGCTGATGATGCCATCCCTCATGTCCCGTGTGTAGGAAATCATCTTCCTAGAATGGTCCTGGCTGGTACAGCACAGGTTTGGTTGGGGTGAATCACCGATCCAAGAGCAGTTCGCCAGTTGGTGATAATGTATGAACATCTCTCTTGTAGAAAAAAGTTGCCCCCTATGTTCAATTTAAAACTTTCTCCTCTCACTGTGAGCAATACCCCCAGTTTTGAAATCCCCCACCCTGGGGAAAAGACCCTAACAGATTCCCCTCATGATGTTACAATGCTCAAATGTTAATTTCTATTTTATATTGATCCTGAGGAGATGCTTGAACAAGGCTGTTGTAATTTTGTTCAAAAATAAAGGTATTGAGACTGAACCATCAGGTAAAATCACCATTGTCCCACTCTCTCATGAGGGGGAGAGAGAGAGAGAGAGAGAGAGAGAGAGATAGAACATAGAACATAGAACATAGAAGGATACAGCGCAGTACAGGCCCTTCGGCCCTCGATGTTGCGCCGACCGAATCCTACCTAACCTATACTAGCCCAATAACTTCCAAATGCCTATCCAATGCCCGCTTAAATGACCATAAAGAAGGAGAGTTCACCACTGATACGGGCAGGGCATTCCATGAACTCACAACCCGCTGTGTGAAGAATCTACCCCTAACATCTGTCCTATACCTACCACCCCTTAATTTAAAGCTATGCCCCCTAGTAACACCTGACTCCATTAGCTGTAAAAGGTTCTTAGTATCTACCCTATCTAAACCCCTAATCATCTTATACATTTCTATCAGATCTCCCCTAAACCTTCTCTTCTCCAATGAGAACAGCCCCAAGTGCCTCAGCCTTTCCTCATAAGATTTTCCTACCATTCCAGGCAACATCCTGGTAAACCTCCTCTGCACTCGTTCTAAAGCTTCCACATCCTTCCTATAGTATGGCGACCAAAACTGCACACAATACTCCAGATGAGGCCGCACCAGAGTCTTATACAACTGCAACATGACCTCAGGACTCCGGAACTCAATTCCTCTGCCAATAAAGCCCAGTACTCCATATGCCTTCCTCACAGCACTATTTACCTGGGTGGCAACTTTCAGAGATCTGTGTACATAGACACCAAGATCCCTCTGCTCATCCACACTACCAAGTAGCCTACCATTAGCCCAGTAATCCATCATCTTGTTATTCCTACCAAAGTGAACGACTTCGCACTTAGCTACATTGAATTCCATTTGCCACATTTCCGCCCAGCTCTGCAACTTATCTATATCCCGCTGTAACCTACCACTTCCTTCCTCACTATCCACAACTCCACCGACTTTTGTGTCATCCGCAAACTTGCTTACCCAGCTTTCAAGTCCTTCCTCTAGATCATTTATAAAGATAACAAAAAGCAATGGTCCCAAAACAGATCCTTGTGGTACACCGCTAGTAACTGCGCTCCAAGATGAACATAATCCATCAACTACTACCCTCTGTCTCCTTCCAGCCAGCCAATTCCTAATCCAAACCTCTAATGTATCCTCAATGCCATACCTCCGAAGTTTTAGCATTAGCCTACCATGGGGAACCTTATCGAACGCCTTACTAAAATCCATATACACAACATCTACTGCTTTACCCTCACCCACTTCCTTGGTCACCTTCTCAAAGAACTCAATAAGGTTTGTGAGGCACGACCTGCCCTTCACAAAACCATGCTGGCTATCCCTGATCACGTTATTCCTACCCAGATGTTCATAAATCTTATCCCTTACCATTCTCTCTAAGACTTTGCCCACCACTGAAGTCAGACTCACTGGCCTATAGTTACTCGGGCTATCCCTACTCCCTTTCTTGAACAATGGGACCACATTCGCTATCCTCCAGTCCTCTGGTACTATTCCCGTTGACAACGACGACATAAAAATCCAGGCCAATGGCTCTGCTATCTCCTCCCTAGCTTCCCATAGGATCCTGGGGTAAATGCCATCAGGCCCAGGAGACTTATCTATATTCATCCTTTCCAATATTCCCAAAACCTCTTCCCTGCATATTTCCAGGGCATCCATTCTAATTAATTGTGATTCCATATTCACACCAGCAACAGTGTCCTGTTCCTGAGTGAATACTGATGAAAAGTACTGATTTAATGTCTCTCCAATCTCCTCCGCCTCCACACACAACTTCCCACTACTATCCTTGACTGGACCGATACCTACCCTAGTCATCCTTTTATTCTTGACATACCTATAGAAAGCCTTTGGGTTTTCCCTAATCCTACCAGCTAAAGACTTTTCATGTCCCCTTCTCGCTTCTCTTAGCTCCCTCTTTAGCTCCTTCCTGGCTACCTTATAACTCTCAATCGCCCCTACTGAACCTTCACGCCTCATCTTTACATATGCCGCCTTCTTCCCTTTCACAAGGGACTCCAATTCCTTACTAAACCACGGCTGCCTCACAAGGCCCTTTACACCATGCCTGACTGGTACATACCTATCGAGGACACGCAGTAGCTGCTCCTTGAACAATCCCCACATCTCATTAGTGTTCTTCTCTTGAAGCCTGTTTTTCCAATCCACACATCCTAAGTCATGCCTCACTGCATCATAATTTCCCTGCCCCCAGCTATAGCTCTTGCCCTGCGGCACACGATTATCCCTCTCCATCACTAAAGTAAAAGTCACCGAGTTGTGGTCACTGTCCCCGAAGTGCTCACCTACCTCCAAGTCTAACACCTGGCCTGGTTCATTACCTAGAACCAAATCCAATATAGCCTCCCCTCTTGTTGGCCTGTCGACATATTGTGTCAGGAAACCATCCTGCACACATTGTACAAACACCGACCCATCTAATGAACTCGAGCTATAGCTCTCCCAGTCAATATCTGGGAAGTTAAAGTCCCCCATAACAACCACCCTGCTACCTTCACTCTTTTCCTGAATCATCCTCGCAATATTATCCTCTACTTCTCTAGGACTATTAGGAGGCCTGTAGAAAACACCTAACAGGGTGACCTCACCTTTCCTATTTCTAACCTCAGCCCAAACTACCTCAGATGGCAAGTCCTCTTCCATCGTCCATTCCACTGCTGTGATACTGTCTTTGACAAGTAATGCCACGCCTCCCCCTTTTTTACCCCCATGTCTGATCCTACTAAAACATTTGAACCCTGGAACGTGCAACAGCCATTCTTGTCCCTGTTCTACCCACGTCTCTGTAATGGCCACAACATCGAAGTCCCAGGTACCAACCCACGCTGCAAGTTCACCTACCTTATTCCTTATACTTCTGGCATTGAAGTATACACACTTCAATCCACCTTTCTGGTGACAGGCACCCTCCTTAGAGATCGCTGCATTATTCCTAACCTCCCTACACTCAAGGTCCTGTACCCTAAAGCTACAGTCCTGGTTCCCATGCCCCCGCGGAGTTAGTTTAAACCCTCCCAAAGAGCACTAGCAAACCTCCCCCCAAGGATATTGGTGCCCCTCAGGTTCAAGTGTATACCATCCTTTTTATAGAGGTCCCACCTTCCCCAGAAAGGACCCCAGTTGTCCAGAAACCGGAATCCCTCCCTCCTGCACCATCCCTGTAGCCACGCATTTAACTGCTCTCTCTCCCTGTTCCTCGACTCTCTATCACGTGGCACGGGTAACAAACCAGAGACTACAACTCTGTTTGTTCTAACTCTGAGCCTCCAACCTAGCTCCCTGAAAGCCTGTCTGACATCCTCACCCTTCTTCCTACCTATATCGTTGGTGCCAACGTGGACCACGATCTGGGGCTGCTCCTCCTCCCCCTTAAGGACCCGGAAAACACGATCAGCGACATCACGTACCCTTGCACCTGGGAGGCAACATACCAAACGTGAGTCCCTGTCGCCCCCACAAAACCGTCTGTCTGTACCCCTCACTATCGAGTCCCCAAGAACTATTGCTCTACCTTTCTCCACCCTACCCTTCTGAGCAACAGGGCCAGGCTCCGTGCCAGAGGCCTGAACCTCGTTGCTTGCCCCTGGTAAGTCATCCCCCCCACAAGTATCCAAAACGGTATACTTGTTCTTGAGGGGAATGACCGCAGGGGGTCCCTGCACTGGCTTCCTCCTCCCACTCCCCCTCACTGTCACCCATCTATCTTGAACTTTCGGAGTAACTACTTGCCTATAGCTCCGATCTATGACCTCCTCTGCCTCCCGAATGATCCGCAGTTCATCCAACTCCAGCTCCAGTTCCCTAACACGGGTTTGGAGGAGCTGGAGATGGGTGCACTTCTTGCAAGTGTACTCAGCAGGGACGCTAATGGCTTCCCTCACCTCATACATGTTGCAAGAGGAACATTGCCCTCTCTGCACTGCCATCCCTCTAAAAGTAAGCTTTCCTTAAAAAAAAAACAACAAAAACCAACTAAATCTAAAGAAACAAACAAGGAAAATGCAGCACTTACCCGCTAGTCACAATTGGTCTTATTATTAGGTTAGAGGAGGTGGAAGGGTGGGAGGCACTACTCGTGTAGTGCCTCGGGTGACTCGCCTACGCGTTTAAATAAGGGGAGAGAAAAAAAAACCTTACCCAGGTAACCTAGCGCGCCTTCCTGGATGACTGGTGGTGGTTTAACTTGAGGGGCCCCACTCTTCAGGAGAGTGGGAGAGGTGAGAAGGAGAGTCCTTGGTGGTAACCTCAGCCAATGTAGGAATTAAACCCACTCTGGTGACCTCATTCTTTTGTGCAAACCAGCCTCCACCCAACTGACAGAACCAGTCTCCAACAGTGAAAGAACTTACCATGTTTCTGAGAATGGAAATTTTGAAGCCCTTTTGAGAATAATTTTCAGATTCGGCAGAATTCATCAGAATTGATCAGTTGTGACAGCGTGATGGATGGATGAAGCTTGTAACAGCTGATCTCACAGAGTTAAATCTAAAGGGACCCCAATTAACAAGGAGTTAACCATAAATCTGTCCATGGCCGTGTGGTTCATGGAGATGAACAGGCAAGGTCTGAGAAACATGCTCAATAGAAGAGCTTTCAGCTCTGCAGTGTGATTTACAGAGATGCTGTGGGCTTCAGTATCAATCCTTTTCCAGTCACTAATCCGAACAACCAGATTAAGTTAATGGCAAATTGCAATTTGGGGAAAATCTTGAGGCATCCTTACAGTGGCGTCTGTGATGGTGGGGAAATCGGACAGAGAACATGTGCTCTGGCTTCCAGCCCATAACTGCCGAGTGCCAATTGGTCAGGCCGTTCATTTGGAACCTGCTAATGGGCTGAGTCACTGAGCCCATTGAAACAACGTTTTTCCAAATTGCTCACATAGAACACAACAAAAGCTTGCCCCTGCCCTGGAAGGAAATATTGGAACAGTCAGTCAGTGAAGACGTTCATCCCCAAACACAGCTGCTGTCCCACCCCCAGCCCTGCTGTCCTTTCCCCATCACCACCATCCACATTTGGTGGCAAGATCATTTTGCTTATCAGGACACCAATGTTGATGATGGTTTCTGGGAAATACAACACTCAGATACGAGAATCACTCGCACTCACTGCTGCTTATTAATTAACAAAATAACTGGTGTGAGTGGATGTTGCACAGAACTCTATGACTGCTCTCTGAACCGAGGCTGAGTTGGAGCCTCAATTTGAAATTGAAAGGCTGGAAGTTGAGACGGGATTTGAGAAAGACTTTTCCCCCCAGAGGGTAGTGGAGAATCTGAAATGCACCGTCGGGGAGGGTGGTTCAGGAAAGAAACTTGGAAACCTTTAAAACGTTCGAGGATGAGCACTTGAAGTGTCATAACATTGAAAGCCTTGAGCCTAATGTGGGAAAGTAGGACGAGTGGAAGTAGTCAGGTATTTCTGGCAGTCCAGACTGGATGGGCCAAAGGAGTCTTTTTCAGCCCTGTCCCCTTCTCTATGTCCCAAGGGATTGAAATGCGAGGGCAGTACAGAGGGTGTGCTTCACTGCTGGAGGGTCAGCCCTGCGAGTGCTGCCCATTCAGAGGGTCAGTGCCGAGAGAGCGCTGTCCAGTCATAGGGTCAGTGCCGAGGGAGCGCTGCACTGTCAGAGGGTCAGTACCGAGGGAGTGCCGCACTGTCAGAGGGTCAGTATTGAAGGAGTGCCACACTGTCACAGGGTCAGTACCGAGGGAGTGCCTCACTGTCAGAGGGTCAGTACTGAGGGAGTGCCGCACTGTCACAGGGTCAGTACCGAGGGAGCGCTGCACTGTCAGAGGGTCAGTACCGAGGGAGTGCCGCACTGTCAGAGGGTCAGTACTGAGGGAGTGCCGCACTGTCACAGGGTCAGTACCGAGGGAGTGCAGCACTGTCTGAGGGTCAGTACTGAGGGAGTGCGCCTAGTCAGAGGGTCAGTACCGAGGGAGCGCTGCACTGTCAGAGGGTCAGTGCCGAGGGAGCCCTGCACTGTCGGAGGGTCAGTGCCGAGGGAGCCCAGCTTACTGTCAATTCAGGTCCTGGGCCTCCTGACCCCCATCCAAATAGGAACCCTTTGGCAATCCTTCATCATTCTGGGCCCCCTGACCCCCAGCCAATCCAGGACCTCCAACAATCTTCCATCATCATGGGCTTACTGATTCTGAGCCAATCAGACTCCCCCCCCCCGCCCCCCCCAAAACCCTCTGTCATTCTGGGCCCCCGACCCCAAGCCAATCAGGAACAACCATTTCCTGGAGAAGGTCAATGTATCTGGAGCTCCTCTTCCCATGCTCTGCTATCCAATTTTACTCTGAAAACCGACATATTCAGCATTAACACTCCCTTGCTGAAAGTGAATGGGACCTACTGGCCCTTGCATTGACTGATCAACTCGAACTGCCAACTTTCTATTGCATACCCAGCTCACATGCCTGAGGGACCCAGTCAGAAGGAAGTCAGAACTAAACCTGAAATAACTCCATAGAGGCCGGAGTCTGTCCCTAAGTCACTCTTTATTTACACGAACAGTCCTTAACTTTAGTACTGCCTCTTTCAGAGACAGAGTGTCAATATCTCTGACACTCCCTATATCAGCCAGGATTCCATGGGTGGACCAAATTAACTGCCCCAGTCAAGGACGTCATACTGTAAGGGGGCCAGCTGGCTGGCATTGTTACTATGACGATGAATTTCCTGAAACAACAGACATATTAAAATTCAGAAATGTACAAGTGGGTCTTGAGATCCAGTGGATTTGTCCTTCTTTCTAGGTCAGAAGTCGGGATGCAAGCTACAGAATTGTCTGTGGCCTGTCTGAGCAGATTGATTCCTACAATATTGTCAAACATCAGCTTACACGAGCATCCCCTCCCTGGGAGCAAACACTTCTGTCTTTAATTTTTCATTTTCAATCAAGAAGTGTGTGTTTCTCCTTCCCACACCCAGCAACCCATCAGATTTCACCTCTGCAGCCTCAGACCCTCAAATAAACACTGAGTGCTGGAGAAACTCAGCAGGTCTGGAAGCATCTGCAGAGAGCAAGAAGAGAGTTCAAATCTAGGTATGAGAGTGCTTCAGAGTAAAGCTCAATCTTGTGACACTGCAACATTGACAATTGTTAGTGCCAACATCTCAATCAAAGTCTCAATCAATCATTGTCCTGCTTTTCGAATCACAGAGGCCTACACTGCAGAAAAAGGCCCTTCAGCCCATTGATTCTGTGCCAGTCAAAACAACCATCAAACTATGGTAACCTAATTTCTCAGGGCCTGACCCATAACTTTGTATGCCTGGGCATTGCAAGTGCATATCTGAATAGTTCTTCAATATTTTGTGTGTTTCTGCTGTAACACCCTTATGGCAGAGAATTCCAGTTTCTCACCAACCTCTGGGTGAAAATCGTTTTCCTTCGTTCCTGAAACCTTTGAGTATAGGAGTTGGGAAGTCATGTTGATGTTGTATATGATGCGGATGGGGCCTGTTCCGGAATACTGTGTCAAGTTCTGATCTCCCTGTTATAGGAAGGAGATTGCTAAACTGGAAAGGGTTCTGAAAAGTTTTACAAGGATGTGGCTAGGACTGGAGGGTTTAAGTTATATGGAATGGCTGAATAAATTGGGCCTTGTTTTCCCTGGAGCGATGGAGGTTTAGAGGCGACCTTATAGAGTTTTATAAAATCACAAGGGGCATAGGTAAGGTGAATGTCAGATGTCTTTCCCTCAGGTGATGGCTTTCAAAACTAGGGGCATATTTTAAAGTGAGAGGAGAAAGGTGTAAAAGAGACATGAGGGACAGCTGGTTTTGCACAGAGAATGGTTCATGAGTGGAATCAACCTCCAGAGGAATTAATGGATGTGGGTACAGTTCCCATGTTTAAAACATATTTGGATAAATGGGAAAGATTTGGAGGCACATGGTCATGGAGCAGGCGGTGGAATGAGTTTCGTTTGGGATTATGGCTAGCATGGACTCATTGGGTCAAGGACTATGTTTCCATGCTGGATGACTTTATGACTTACATTCCCTATAAACCTCCTGTCCCTTTCCTTCAATATCTGCACCTCCTTCTAGTCATTAACTGATCCCTCCATCAAGGGGAAAATTTAGATTAGAACATAGAACATAGAACAATACAGCACAGAACAGGCCCTTCGGCCCACGATGTTGTGCTGAACATCTATCCTAAATTAAGCACCCATCCATGTACCTATCCAATTGCCGCGTAAAGGTCGCCAATGATTCTGACTCTACCACTCCCACGGGCAGCGCATTCCATGCCCCCACCACTCGCTGGGTAAAGAACCCACCCCTGACATCTCCCCTATACCTTCCACCCTTCACCTTAAATTTATGTCCCCTTGTAACACTCTGTTGTACCCGGGGAAAATCTTTCTGACTGTCTACTCTATCTATTCCTCTGATCATCTTATAAACCTCTATCAAGTCACCCCTCATCCTTCGCCGTTCCAACGAGAAAAGGCCGATAACTCTCAACCTATCCTCGTACGACCTATTCTCCATTCCAGGCAACATCCTGGTAAATCTTCTCTGCACCCTCTCCAAAGCTTTCACATCTTTCCTAAAGTGAGGCGACCAGAACTGCACACAGTACTCCAAATGTGGCCTAACCAAAGTCCTGTACAGCTGCAACATCACTTCGCGACTCTTGAATTCAATCCCTCTGCTAATGAACACTAATACACCATAGGCCTTCTTACAAGCTCTATCCACCTGAGTGACAACTTTCAAAGATCTATGTACATAGACCCCAAGATCCCTCTGGTCCTCCACCTGACTAAGAACCCTACCGTTAACCCTGTATTCCGCATTCTTATTTGTTCTTTCAAAAATGTCAACCTCAAACTTGGCAGGGTTGAACTCCATCTCCCACTCCTCAGCCCAGCTCTGCATCATATCTAAGTCCCTTTGCAAACGACAACAGCCCTCCTCACTATCCACAACTCCACCAATCTTCGTATCATCTGTAAATTTACTGACCCACCCTTCGACTCCCTCATCCAAGTCATTAATAAAAATTACAAACAGCAGAGGACCCAGAACTGATCCCTGCGGAACTCCGCTTGTAACTGGGCTCCAGGCTGAATATTTACCATCTACCACCACTAGATTCAGTACAATGTGGAAATAGGCCCGTCAGCCCAACAAGTCCATACCAACCATCCAAAGAGTAGCCCACCCAGACCATTTCCCTCTGACTAATGCACCTAACACTATGGGCAATTCACCTGACCTGCACATCTTTTGGACTGCAGGAGAAAACCCACGCAGGCACAGAGAGAATGTGCAAACTCCACACAGACAGTCACCTGAGGCTGGAATTGAACCTAGGACCTTGGTGCTGTGAGGCAGCAGTGCTAACCATTGAGCCACTGTGCCACCTTTTCCTTCCTGGATACCTGAATAATGTCTCTCATTATTTGGTATATCTCAGCATTGTCATAGAATTATAGAGACGTACAGCACGGAAACAGACCCTTCAGTTCAACTCATCCATGCTGACCAGATATCCGAAATGAATCTAGTCCCATTTCCAGTACTTGGGCCATATCTCTCTAAATCCTTCCTATTCATTTATGCATCCATATGCCTTTGAAATGTTGTAATTGTACCAGCCTCCACCACTTCCTCCGGCAGCTCATTCCATACACGCACCACCCTCTGTGTAAAAACATTGCCCCTGAGATCTCTTTTATACCTTTCCCTTCTCACACTAAACCTATGCCCTCTAGTTCTGGACTCCCCCACCCCAAAGAAAATACCTTGTCTTTTTTTCTATCCATGCCCCTCATGACTTTATAAACCTCTATAAGGTCACCCCTCAGCCTCCGACGCTCCAGGGAAAGCAGCCCCAACCTATTCAGCCTCTCCCTGTAGCTCAAACCCTCCAACCCTGACAACATCCTCGTAAATCTTTTCTGAGCCCATTCAAGTTTTACAACATCCTTTCGGTTGGAGGCAGAGCAGAATTGCAACACAATATTCCAACAGTGGCCTAACCAATGTCCTGTACAGCCGCAACGTGACCTCCCAACTCCTATATTCAGTGTTCTGACCAATCAAGCATACCAAACACCTTCTTCACTAACCTATTTATCTGTGACTCCCCTGTGCAATCAATCTTCTGTGGTCTAAGGACAATGACCCAATCTTTTCAATCTCTCTTCATAACTGAAACTCTCCAGCTCAGGCAACATCCTTGCAAGTCTCTTGTACATCCTCTCCAGTGCTATCACATCCATCCTATAATGTGGATTCCAAAAATGCACCTAACAAGCTCACTGTCCCCAAACCAATGTTTTATCCAGTCCCAATGTAACCTCCCAGCTCAAACTCTGTGCTCAACAAGTGAAGGCAATATCCCATCAGTTTACCATCTGACCTGGTGCTTAAGTGACCTGTGAACATGCACACCAAGGTCCGTCTGATCTTCAGTGTTTCCCAGTGTCCCATAGTTCATCATGGATTCCCTTACCGAAACGGAAAGAACATCCATCAACAGACACATCGACCTGGACCCCACATACAAACTACTACAGCTGAAACTGACACCCGGAAGCGGCAAGAACAAACCACTATAAATACTGGAAGAAGCATCAAAGCAGCGCTTCACAGGAGGCTCCAATAGCACTGATGATGTTCCCTAGCCAGGGAACGAAACGTTTGCAGCAAAAACTTCCAGCTCGGTGAACAGAACCACAACAACGGACACCCGAGCTACAAATCTTCAACCAGACTTTATTTCTATAAACCCAGAAACAGCAAGGGCCCCCAATACTGGTCCCTGCAAGATTCCACTGGGCACAAGCTTCCCGTGACAGAAACACATCTCAATCCCTGTCACCCTCGGCTTCCTGCCACTCAGCCAACTGGGGATCCAATTTGCCAAATTCCCTTGGAACCCATGGCCCCTTATCTTTGCCATCAGTCTCCAATGCGGGACCTTATCAAAAGCCCCACTGATGTCCAAGTAAACGACACCAAATGAATTGCTGACATCTGCACATCTGGTCACCCCTTTAAAAATGTCAATTATGTTGGTCGGACATGACCGCCCTTTAATAAAACTGCCCCGACTGTTCTTGATTGAGCCCTGCCTGCTTCAAGTGCAGATTAATTCTGTCCCTGAGTATTGATTCCAATAGTTTCCCCACCGTGGCGGTTAGACTGATTGGCCTGTCGTTTCCTGGTTTCATCCTCCTCCCTTCTTGAAGAACTTGTCACGTTGGCTGTTTTTAATTGATGTCTGCAGCTAAGTGTTAGGCCTCTCATACAGACTTAGGAAGGTAGAAAGGGACAGTAGCAATGTCTTTACCTCTGAGATAGGAGATCCAGGTCCATGTCCCACCTGCTCCAGAGGAGTACAGTACCATCATTGATCAGGTTGGTTCAGAAAATATCTCCAAGCTGTGTTTGATACACCTGGAATTGTTTGCTTTCTCTCCTGATGAGAAATTCCTAATGACTGAGTTAATCCTGAAAAGACATTCTGACAGCATCTCTACACTTGAATGTGACTGCACCTTCTCAATCTAATGATACATATCCCTTCCATCTGAACCTCTTTTGGGAGCTTTACAGCATTCATTTTATCCCAATTAAGCAAGTCCTGCACCCTTTTAAAACTTTCACTTCTGTGTCTTTCCCAGTTTTGAAAATCAAGGACCAATCAACCAGAAACAGTAGCAGGATTTTACATTCTTGTGCACCCAATATGACTGGCTATTTTACACACACACATACACACACACACAGACACACAAACACAGACACACAGACACAGACACACGCACACACAGACACAGACAGACACACACACACCACACACACAGACACACAGAGACACACACATAACAGACACCCGAACACACATACACACACATATATACACGAACACACACACAGATACACAGACAGACACACATACACACACAGAGACACACACATATATATACATGCATACAGACACACACACAGATATACATACACACACATGCATACACGCACATAGACACCCGCATACACAGATACACACGCACATAGACACCCGCATACACACACACACAGGGTTGTGCATACACACACGCACACACACACATATACACCCACATGCACATACGCACACATGCATACACAAATATGGCTGAGCACACTCACACACACACACACACACATGATCACGCACACACAGGGCTGTGCACACACACGCGCAAGCACACACACACAGGGCTGTGCATATGCACACACATAAACACAGGGCTGTGCATACGCAGACACACGCACACACAAATACATGGGCGCACACACACACACAAACACGCGCACGCACACACAGATTCACACACACACAGAATGATACACTGCTGTACAGGCATGGATGAAGTTTTGACAGGGAGATGATTTCTCCCAAGACCAAACGCTGATCTGAGATGATGACTGCTCCATGGAGTCAGACAGCAACTGCAAATGATTTGTTAGATCTTCCTGTTGTACAATCTCTTGCATCGACAGGATTAGTCTGTTTGGGTACCTGCTTTTATAAAGCGTCTCCAAGCAACAAGTGACAATAGATTGATAATGGTTTTGCTCCAATCCATGGTTAAGATACATTCTCGTGTTATCTTTCACTGATTTGCTTTCAAAGATCCTAACCTCGTAAAACGGGGACTGGTCTCCATCTCAAATTATGACACCAGAGCGATTTGGGGACCTTGAGGAAATGATCAGGGAAGTGTACCTGTACCTTTCTACTGTCTGCAGCCTGTCCCACCAGACAGTGCTCCTCAATACCTCAGAATGTACTTCCTGCCCTCAGTGTGTTACTGCCAAAGACCCTCAGACACCACCTCCACAAAACGTTCACACCGTCAACACCTCCGAAAGCAATCTGACTGCTCTCGATAAACTGTGTTCATCCTCAAGCTCCTTCTCACTGTGATGACCCACAGTTACTCCAGGATTGGAACCCAGGGCCCAGAACATTGCTTGAGTCTCTGGATAAATCACAGAATCCCGACAAATGGAAGTGGACCATTCGGCCCGTAAGGTCAACACTGACCCTCTGAAGAGAACCCCACACCCTACTGTATCCCTGTGACCCTTCATTTCCAAAAGCTAAACAACCTCGGCTGCATATCCCTGAACACTGTCGGTAATTTAACATGGCCAATCCACACTAACCTGCACATCCTTGAACCCTGTGGGTAATGTAACATGGCTAATCTACATTAACCTGCACATCCCTGAACACTGTCGGTAATTTAACATGGCCAATCCACACTAACCTGCACATCCCTGAACACTGTGGATAATTTAACATGGACAATCCACCGTGACTGCAAGTCTCTGAACACTGTGGGTAATTTAATATGTCCAATCCACTGTGATCAGCACATTCCTGAACACTGTCGGTAATTTAACATGGCTAATCTACCCTGACCTGAACATTCCTGAACATGGTCAGCATTTTAACATTGCCAATCCACTTCGCCTGCACATCCCTAAACACTGTCGGTAATTTTAACATGGACAAACCACCCTAACCTGCACATCCCTGAACACTGACGGTAATTTAACATGGCCAATCCACCCTAACCTGCACATCCCTGAACATTGTGGGGAATTTAATATGGCCAATCCACCCTAACCTGCACATTCCTGAACACTATCAGTAATTTAACATGGCCAATCCACCCTGACCTGCACAACTCTGAACACTGTCTGTAATTTACCAAGGCTGATCCACCTCGCCTGCACATCCCTGAACACTGTTGGTAATTTAACATGGCCAATCGACCCTGACCTGCACATCACTGAACACTGTGTGTAATTCAACATGGCCAATCCACCCTAACCTGCACATCCCTGAACACTGTGGGTAATTCAATATGTCCAATCCACCCTAACCTGCACAGCCCTGAACACTGTGGGTAATTCAACATGGCCAATCCACCCTAACCTGCATAGCCCTGAACACTGTTTGTAATTTAACATCGCAAATCCACACTGACCTGCACATCCCAGAACACTATTGGTAATTTAACATGGCCAATCTACTCTGACCTGCACATCCCTGAACACTGTGGGTAATTTAGCATGGCCAATCCACCCCGAACCAGCACATCCCTGAACCCTGCGGGTAATACAATATTTCCAATCCACCCTGACCTGCACATCCCTGAACACTGTGGGTAAGTTAACATGGCTAATGCACCCTGACCAGCACATCTCTGAACACTGTGGGTAATTTATCATCGCCAATCCACCCTAACCTGCACATCCCTGAACACTGGGTAATTCAATATGTCCAATCCACCCTGACCTGCACATCCCTGAACACTGTGGGTAATTTAACATCGCAAAGCCACACTGACCTGCACATCCCAGAACACTGTCCATAATTTAACAAGACCAATCTACCTCGCCTGCACATTCCGGAACACTGTCGGTAGTTTAACATGGCCAATCCACCCTAACCTGCATATCCCTGAATGCTGTGGAGAATTTGACATCGCAAATCCACACTGACCTGCACATCCCTGAACACTGTTGGCAATTTAACATGGCCAATCGACCCTGACCTGCACATCACTGAACACTGTGTGTGATTCAACATGGCCAATCCACCCTAACCTGCACATCCCTGAACATTGTGGGTAATTTAACATTACAAATCCACCCTGACCTGCACATCACTGAACACTGTGGATAAGTTAACATGGCCAATGCACCCTGACCAGCACATCTCTGAACACTGTGGCATCTCTGTCAGCCGACTAACTGCTGACATCTACTACAAACCCACCAACTCCCACAGCTACCTGGAATACACCTCCTCCCACCCTGCCCCTGTAAAAACACTATCCCTTATTCCCAATTTCTCTGCCTCTGCTGCATCTGTTCCCAGGAGGACCAATTCCATCACAGAACATCCCAGATGGCGTCCTACCTCAAAAACTACAATTTCCTCTCCCACGTGGTTGACAATGCCCTCCAGTGCATCTGCTCCATTTCCTGTACCTTCACCCTTGAAGCACACTCCTCCCAACGCAACAGGGACAGAACCCCTCGGTCCTCACCTTCTCCCCCACCAACATCCGGATACATTGCATTATTCTCCACCACTTCTGCCACTTACAAACAGACTGCACCATTAGGGACATACTTCCCTCTGCACTCCATCTGCATTCGATGACAACTCCCTTGTCAGATCCACACCCCCCACCAAACCACCCTCCCCTCCTGGCACCTTCCCTGGCCTCTGAAAACCTGCACCCACACCTCCCCCCTCACCTCCGTCCAAGGCTTCAAAGGAACCTTCTACATCTGACAGAAATATACTTGTACCTCCACCAATGTCATCTACTGCATCCATTGAACCCGATGTGGTCTCCTCTACATCGGGGAGACAGAACTCTTACTTGCGCATTGTTTCAGCGACATCTCTGGAACACCCACACCAACCAACCCTGCCACCCCGTGGCTGAACACTTTAACTCCCCTTCCCACCAAGGGCATGCAGATCCTGGGCCTCCTCCATCACCAAACCCTTACCAGCTGATGCCTGGATATTCCACCTTGGAACCCTGCAACCAGACGGATCAATGTCGATTTCACGAGTTTCCTCATTTCCTCACCCCAAGTAATTGCAGTCCCAAGCCTCCAACTCAGCACCACCCTCCAGACCGGTCCAACTTCCTTCCCACCTGCCCACTCGACCTTCCGCGTCCCCACCTGCCCCCTCTCCCCATCCCTTCATGTATCCATCAATTTCCCAGCTACCTCCCACTTATCTCTCGGCACCCTGGTCGACAAGCCTCATTCCTAATTAAGGGCTTATGTCGAAAACATTGATTTTTCTGCTCATCAGATGCTGCCTGACCCACTGTGCTTTTCCAGTGCCACACTCTTGACTCTGATCTCCAGCATCTGTAGTGCTCACTTTCTCCTACACTCTTAACCTACCTACATTCCTGTATACTTGTCTAATCAGTCTATATCCCTCCTTATCCCAAGCCCAGCCCTCACTTTCCACCCCATCCCTTTCACCTGACCACCTTCCTTTCCACCCATCTGCTCCACCCCACCCACTGTCCAATCACAGCCATCTCCTCCCTGCATCCAACAATTGTCATCCCACCCACCTTTCTCCAGCCCCACACCCCCATTTATTCTGCAGCTCCATCCCCTCCCTGGGTTCGGGTGAAAGTTTCCAACCTGAAACATCAATTGCCCTTCTGCTCTGTTTGCAGCTCAACTCTCCAACTCCTCTATATTCCTTTGTACATTCTGAACCTCCCTCCATGCAACTGAACAGTTTTAACAACCCTGTCTCTCTTTGTACAGGCAGGAGTGAAGGACTGGAGGGGAGAAAGATAGAGAGATGATGGAGGGAGGGAGGATGGAAAACACTTGGATGAAGAGAGGCCCCGCAGACAGGAAGGCGGTTACCTTTTTGAACCCTGGCGCAGGATCTGACTCAATCACCTTGGAGCCGTTCAGAGCTCTGAGGCTGCGGACTATCTCCCGGTTGGTCTTCAGGGGGAAGTCTTGGCCACATACATTGATGAAGTACCTCCAGGGGACAGGACTCTCCAGCAGCTCCTTCATGCAGTTGAGATCCGCCTGAACTCTGCTCCAGCCAGCATAGGTGACCCACTCCAGCTTGGCTGCGACAAAGACATTGTGGAAACACGAAGCGATGGCCTGAACTGCCGCATGAAATGGACTCGGGGATTTGCGGTCCACGTGAATACAGTAGACATTCTGTGGGGCGTAAATGCTCCGTAGAAGCCTCTCGAACATCTCAATGCTCTGGTGGATGACCATGGAGTAAGCCAAGGGGAAGTGTTCCTCCTCAGGGCTCAGGGGGACAGTGATATACTTGCGGGCCCTCACAAACGATCTGCAATTTCGGGTCATGTTCAGGCTTGGTGCTTGAGGGAGACAGTAATAGAGTTGAAGAGGGCCCTTTCCACCTCCTGCCTGTCCCCCTGGATGATCTGCCAGCAGGTGGAGTTCTCCTCGACCAGCAGGAGGTGTTCCTGCATTGGTTTAGCGCCTGGTTTCACCAGCCTGAGCATCAGCCGGCCCCCTCCTCTCTGGACCAGCAGCCATTGGCACAACAAGACCACCCTGAACACACACAGCGCTGATCTGAGGCATGAACAGTGGGCACAATGCTGGCTCAGCTTGGGCATGGCACTTTCCAGAGGGCAGTGTCCCCAGCCTATAGGCAATAGGTAAATGCAAAATGGATGCTCTCTGTGCTGGGCAGCATTGCCAACACCAGGCCTTGGGGAAGGAGTGATTGCAATTTGCTGGAGAGGTCGCCCCAGCCAGTCCCCTCTCCTTGTGAGACTCTTGTCTTCCCTTTTCCCCAAGATTCAATGAATGACTCCGACTTTCACTCCCTCTCCCCCCGGATCTGCTCTCCCTCTGGAATTCCTCTCCCACTTTAACACCTCTCCCTCTCTCCGCTGCCCCTTTGTAACCCCGCTCCCTCTATAACCCCTCTCCCTTTGTAATCCCTCTCCTCCACTAACTCATCCCTCTCCCTCAGTAACCTCTCTCCTCCCTCTCCCTCTGTAACTCTCTCTCGGTAACTCCTGTCCCTCTCTCTCTGTCTCTCTCAGTAACTCCTCCCGCCCTCCTCTGGATGAAACCCAGCCAATGTTCCGTTGTTTCTCTCTCGGAGTCCGGGCTCCTCTCGCTCCTGTCTGCCTGCCTGGCTACAGGCGTTTCCTTGCCCGGTCTCTGCTTCTTTCCGGTTGTTCCTGGACCGGTGTTGCCCGGATGAAGTAAACGAGAGGATCGCGCTGGTGTGCAGTCTGGATCGGAGAACTTACGACCAGAGAGAACACAGAGCCAGCCAAGCCCAATAAACCACGCCCCAGCCTGGGCTGCTCTTTCAGGAAGGAACCTGCCATCAAGCCCACAACAATGTGGGAGGAGTAACTCTTGGATAAAGAGAGGGCTAGGAGACGGGAATGTGGTTACCTGTTTGTACTGTGACTCTTAACTGCCCTCTGGGCTATTAGGGGTGGCCAATAAACACTGGCCTGGCCAACAGTGCCCCCATCCCATGAATTTCTTTGAATAAAAGCGACAAGAGGAAATCAAATTAAATCAAACTTCACCACCCGTCCTCTCTCTCTGATGCAAAATTGGAATTATGGTGATTTGACCGTTCATTATAAAGCTGGGAATCTGAGCACAGCAAGTTGATATGAATCCAAAAAAAAAATTCCCCCGGCCGAGAGTGGCTCAGAGGTTAGCATTGCAGGAGCACAGTGCCAGGGACCAGAGTTTAATTCCAGCCTTGGGTGGCTGTGTGAAGTTTTGCATGTTGTCTGCTTGGGTACCCTTCGGGTGCTCTGATTTCAAAGATGTTCAAGTTAGGTGGATTGGCCATGCTGAATTGCCCATAATGTCCAGGGATGTGCAGGCTGGGTGGGTTACCATAGACACACACACACACACACACACCAGAACACTCCTGCAGGTTTAGGCAATGCTCAATCTAATGCAACATCCTGGTGGTTCTCCTTTGCCCCCCCCTCCAGTACAATCACATCCTTCCTATAATGCGCTGACCAGAACTGCACACAGTACTCCAGCTGAGGTTTCACCAAAATCCTGTAAAGCTCCAACATGACACCTCCCTGCTCATGTATTCAGTGGCTTTGACCCTTCTTAATTCCCTTACCTGCCTATCCTGCTGCTGTCACGGATGGCTGGACACACAAACCAGGATCCGTCTAATCTTCTGTGCTTGCCAGGGTCCTCCTAATTAACATGTACTCCCTTGCCATGTTAGTCCTCTGGAAATGCATGTCACAGACATTTGGACATTCAGTAGCACAGAATGGAGAAAAAAAACAACTGGCATCAAGAGCTGGCATCTTTTAAACATTGGAACTGTTTGATTTAATTACATACATTACTTCATCTGGAAGGTCATTCCATCACAAACCACTCTGGGGAAAAAAGAGTTGCGCCTAAATCTATAAATCTTTTTCCTCTGACCTTACAAACATGGCCCTGAGTCTGAACTCCCTCACACGAGGGAAAAGTTCTTGTCATTCACCTTATCAATCACTGTCATGATTTTATAAACCTCAACAAGGTCACCCCTCAATTTCCTATGCTGCAGTGAAAAACACGTACAGTTCTGATGTGGATCCTTTAGAGAGGGGACAGAAAAGGTTTACCAGGACGTTGCCTGGAATGGGGGATTTTACCTGTGAACAAAGATTGGATAGACTGGGTTTGTTTTCACTAGAATGCAGGAGGTTGAGGGGTGACCTTATAGAAGTTTATAAGATTGTGAATGGCATGGATAGGGTGGAAAGTATGAAGCCTTTTCTCAGGGTGGAAGAGTCAGTTACACGGGGGCACAGGTTCAAGGTGCAGGGGTCAGGAGGGTGTTTAAAAGAGATAAGTGAAGCATGTTTATCATGGAAAGGGTGGCGAGTTCATGGAACACGCTGCCAGAACAGACAGTGGAAGCAGATACAATTGTAATTTTCAAGAAGCATCCAGCAGCAGGCATGAATAGGAAGGGAACAGGGGAATACAGATCCTGTAAGTGAAGACAGTTTTAATATGGAAGGCAAAATGTGTCAGTGCAGGCTTGGAGGGTTGAAGGGCCTGTTCCTGTGCTGTAATGTTCTTTGTAAACTGTCCCTAGCCTCTCCAGTCTATTTTTATGTCTCAAACCCTGCACTCCTGGCAACGTCCTGGGAAATCTTTTCTGAACCATCTCCAATTTAATAATATCCTTCCTCCAGCAGCGTGAGCAGAACAGGACACAGTCTTCCAGAACTTCCAACTTCCTGACCAACCTCAGCACGCCATCCCAACTCCAATATTCAGAGAGCTGAACAATGAAGGTCATCACACTCCAGCAGGTATTGTTCCACCCTGACTCCCCTTGTAACTGTCCACATCTCGCTGGGACACTGATGGGAAACATCTTGGTTCTTTGACTGATTCGACCAAGTCTCATCTCCTACTGTTCCTGTGTATCCCTCACAATAGGAAAGTAATGTGCATTCCCATGGCAACATCACAATGACAGACCTGTTTGTGGATTCACATGAAGTGGGCATCACTGACTGGGACAGCCTTGTTACCCATCCCCCTAATCTCTCCGGCATAAATGATAAGGTACTCTCCTCTTCAACCCCACTGTCTTTGTGTTTTAAGAACCCTAACCACAAATGCAAAGACACATGGTAGAGAGTTCCAGGATTCTGTCCCAGAAAAACTGAAGGAAGGATGATTAATTTCAAAATTGGGATTAAGGGTGAAGTGGAGAGTAACTGCAGAAGGAGTAGTGTTGTGTCATATTGCTGGCCTTGTCTTCAAGGTGATATTGATGTTGGGTTTACAAGGTGCTGTTGAGGGACCCTTCCTGAATTACTCTAGTAAATCCACAACAGGTATAACATTGTTTCCAGGAAAAAATGGACAGGATTCATCAGAGAAGGGAAATGCAAATTGCTCAAAGTCTTATGAGATGATAACATGGAGGGTCCAAGCAGCTGAAGGCCGGTGGAGTGATGGAATTAGGGGATGGTCAAGAGGCTGGGATCGCAGGAGGGCTGACATCATGGAGTGATAATGAGCATTGATGTTACAGCTAAGAGAGGGTTATTGGGACTGGAGGAGGTTTCAGAGATAGGGTGGGGTGTAGGGGGTGGAGGAGGTTCTGGAAATAGGGAAGGTGTCAGGGCTGGATGAAGTTACAGAGATAGGGAGGAGTGTACTGGGTGGAGGGGGTTATAGAGATGTACAACGCAGAAACAGTCCCATCAATCCAACTCATCCATGCCGACCAGTTCTCCGAACCTAATCTTGACTCAATTGCCCTCACTTGGCCCAAATCCCTCTGCACCTTTCCTCGGCATATACCAATCCAAATGCCCTTTAAATGCTGTAATTGTACCAGCCTCCACCACTTCCTCTGGCAGCTCATTCCATACACGCACCACTCCTCAGCCCATTGGCCCATCTCATCAAGATCCTGTTGTGCTCTGAGATAACCTTCTTTGCCATCCACTGCACCTCTAGTTTTGGTGTCATCTGTAAACTTACTAACTGTATCCCCTATGTTCACATCCAAATCATTATATAAATGATGAAAAGCAGTGCACCCAGCACCGATCCTTGTGGCACACCACTGTCACAGGCCTCGAGTCTGAAAAGCAACTCTCCGCCACCGCCCTCTGTCTTTTACCTTCAAAGTCAGTTCTGTATCCAAGTGGCTAGTTCTGCTTGTGCTCCATGAGATCTAACCTTGCTATCCAGTCTACCATGGGGATCCTTGTCGAACACCTTACTGAAGTCCACATAGATTGCGTCTACCGCTCTGCCCTCATCAATCCTCTTTGTTACTTCTCTGAACAAAGTCAGCCAAGTTAGGAAGACATGATTTCTCACACACAAAGCCATGTTGACTCTTCCTAATCCTTTGCCTTTCCAAATACATGTAAATCCTGTCTGTCAGCATTCCCTCTAACAACTTGCCCACCACCAATGTCAGGCTTACCAGTCTACAGCTTCTCTCAGCTTTAAAGCATCACCTTTTCATTCTGAGGCTATGTCCACTGGTTTTCATCTCTCCTGCTTGTGGAAACACCTTTCCATATCCAGTCTACCACGGGGTCTCAGTATTCTGTAAGTTTCAATCAGATCTCCCTCACTCTTCTGAACTCCATTGCGTCCAGACACAGAGTCCTCAACCGCTCCTCATATGACAAGACCTTCATTCCTGGGATAATTCTTATAAAATGGCTCAGGAATGCTCTTAACTTCCTATTGTGAGAGATGACATTACATTGATTTACATATTTTGACTACAGGCTATAAAACCACCGAACTTTAGCAGCAAGCTATTTTAGTGTCCCTTTTTCACTGATTGTTGCTATCTCCTCAACAGTTTGAAGGGTCTATGATGTGGAGATACTAGACAGTACAAACTGAGCATACACATCTCTCTGTAATGAGAACAACCCACGGTCTACTCAGACTATGTGGAATTTACCTTTACCTTCACCAAGCATACATTAATATGGTTGAATACATTTACACAACAACAGGAATGTTGGATGATGATTACAAAAATAACTTGGTCCACATATATTTTGCCCGAAGCATGATTGCTACCATATAACCAAAAACAATTATACATGAGGAAGTCTAAACCCAGTTTATTCATCCTAGACATGTGTTGCAATTCAGTTCTTTCTGTTTTCTTGTCTTTGACAGTGCATTACCCTCTAATGTAGGTATGTCTGCTCTCATGTATGTTCACCCTGTTCAATGTCCTTGTCTTTAACTTCACTCTCAGAAGATTACTGCTGGTCCCCTATTTCCTCTGCCGACAGTCCACACCCTGTTTGTCAACCGCACTTGAGAAAGGCATAGTGCACCATTTCTGATCTATACTGCAATGCCCCACTGGAGCTTCCAACTCATCTTGAAGTGGTTGAGTTATGATTGTTCAACTGTGGCCCTGGTGGAAGCATGGGCAGTGTTGTATCTTCATCTTGCCATTGACTTAGGGTCGCATTAGAATCTTGATAACATTCATAGACCCTTATTTCATGGAGATTGGAGTGTAAGAGTAGGGAAGACTTACTGGTGAGACCACATAGAGTCATACAACACGGAAACAGACCCTCCGGTCCAACAAAGCGTAGCTGAACATTATCCCGAACTAAACTAGTTCCACCTGCCCGCTCCTGGCCCATAGCCGTCCAACCCTTTCCCACTCATGTACTTATCCAAATGTCTTTTAAGCCTTATAATTGTACCCACATCTTCCCTTTTCTCAGGAAGTTCATTCCACATGGGAACCACCCTATGCATAAAGAAAGTTCCTCATCGTTTAAAAATCTCTTTCCTCTCACTTTAAAAATGTACCCCCGAGTCTTGAAATGCTCATCCTTGGGAAAAGACAACTAGCATTAACTCTATCCATACCCATCATTCTTTTATAAACTTCTATCAGTTTTGACTAATGTGTGCAGTTTTGGTCCCTTTGTTTGGGTAAGTTTCATTGGAGGACGTTGAGAGAATGTCTACTAGACTAATTCCCAGTGAGCAGGGATTGTCTAAATAGCAAATGCTAAACAGGTTGGGACTGTACTCACTGGAACTTAGAAGAATGATCTAACTGAAAAATATGGGATTATTAAGGGGTTTTACAGGGAAAATGCTGAGAGGAGGTTTCTTGTCATAGGGGAATCTAGGACCAGAAAGCATGGTCTCAGAATCAAGGGGTGCCAGTTTCAGACTGAAACGAGGATGAATTTCTTATCTTTGAGTCTTTGGAAGTCCTTGTCACAGTGCCCCCTGTGGGGGCAGAGTCCTTGTGTATATTTAAGGCTGGGATGGATAGGTTCTTGATCAGTCAGGGAATCAAGGCTTCCAAGGAAAGCACAGGAAGGTGAAAGTGAGGAATGTTGGATCAGTCACGATCCTATTGAATGGTGGAGCAGGATCAAGAGCTTAAGGGCCTACTCCTGTTCCTGTTTCTTATGGCATTATTGTCATGTGGTCATCCTGAGCACTAACCTACTGTTCTGGAAATCATGATGTCGAATACTGCCACAGCTGATGGTGAAATATGAATTCAATAAAATCTGGATTTAAAAACTAGCCTATGATGACCATATAACCATTGTTGATTCTCAGATTACAGGTTTATTAGTGAAACTCCAGATCCATGGCAATTACGTTGGCTCTTAACTGACATCTGAAATAGTCAAGTAAGACACTCAGTTCAAAGGTAATAATGGATGGAAAACAAATGGCAGCCTTACCAAAAAAGCCACATCCCAGGAAAGAATAACAAGAAAAGAAAAACATGTTATGAACCAAATTTAGAGAATTTTTCACTGAATTCCCTGCAGCTCTTCTTCTGTGGCCCAAGGTCTTGGGAAGGAGGCAGTATCTCGGGACTTGTCTTCGACATCAACATCATGGCAGCTCCAAGACAGTCTGAAACAATCCTCCAAACTCTGGCATCGATGGTTAAACATCGATAAGTTAAACATTGTGGAAGTGACAAAACCTTCCCACTCTCCAGCTCTGCAGGTTTGTGATAGGGCAGTCTGAAAGCAATATGGGTACAGGCTATGACACCCTACAGCTGGTGGAAGGAAGTGATGGCAGAGAATCCCACTGCCCAGGTTGCTTGGCTCTCCTTGTTATGGATGAATGATGTAAAACAAGTGTAATCTGGAGAAAGTGGCATCAGTGACAGCTTGGATGCATTTGCAGGTCGCCTCAACTTGGAGATGCTACAGAAGACCCGATGTAAAATATGTGTGTGTGTACAATGTATCGGACTTCGAACTAATGACAAATATGTTTTGTCCTAATTATTTGAATGCACTTAATAATTATCTAGGTATGTCTTTCTGGAATCATGAATTAAAGGTGGAATGTGCTTCCTGGAATATTAATGGTTATTTGTTATATTGTGCTCGTTTGTAAGAAAAATAATTGACAGATTTTGTTCTGAGCAAGGATCACTGGACCCAAAACATTAACTACTGATTTCTCTCCACAGATGCTGCCAGACCTGCTGAGTATTTTTTGTTTTTGGAATGACTGCAGTTTTTGAATAGGAAATGGCACTTCATTTTGTGTTTTGAAATATTTTATAATATATTGCCAGTAGAAAGGAAAACAAAGAACTGCAGATGGAACTGGAGATCAGAAAGAACCAAATTCAAAACATGCCTGAGAAATTCAGAGGCTCTGGTCACATCTGTGACAGAGAAACAGAGTTAACACTGAGTCTAGTGTGACTGTTCCTCAGAACTGTGTTTCTCTTTCCACGAATGCTGTCAGACCTACTGAGTTTCTCCAGCATTTTCGATGTTTGTTTTGATTTCCAGCATCCACAGCTTTTGCCTTTAGTCAGATCTGAAGATAAAGCCGTTCATATATGTGCTGATGAAGGGCTCTGGCCCGAAACGTCGAATTTCCTTTTCCTTGGATGCTACCTGACCTGCTGTGCTATAACCAGCAACACATTTTCAGCTCTGATCTCCAGCATCTGCAGACCTCACTTTTTACCCGTTCATATCTGTGTCTTAGGGGACACTGTTTGCAAGTAATCCATGGCTGATACATTAATCAATACAGACATTTGAGAGTGCAGGTGGGAGAGAATTCAAAATAAGGAAAAAGAGTAAGTGCCGAGGGAATGCAGCAAGTTTGCAGCATCTGTGGAAACAGGGACAGACAGACAGACAGAGTTAACATTTTGAGTTCAATGTTCAGCTTTCATGGCAATTTAAGGTTTCCTCTGAATGACAGAACCTCCCACTAGTTCTGTTCTGGTGGCTCAGGACTGATTTTCATGTTCAAGTTTTGTACAAGGACCAGATCTTACTCAAATGGCTACAGTTTAAGCAGTTAAAGTCTGTGTAAACTTTGGGAATTAATATGAGGGTTTTGCAATTAAAGCCCAGCTACCAAGCCAAATCAAGCTACAATTGAAAATAATGCATTTCCATTGGCTTAGAACAAGGCAAACAAACAAAATAAATTGATTGCAAGAATGTTTCATCATTGAGTTTAGTCTGCCCTTCCCTCTGAACATAATAAAACTGCAATGAACAATGCACCTGTTTCTAGGATTTGTTTTATTTCAACAATAAATAGTTTGTACAGTGAGCAATAAAATCTTGCTGAGGACACAGGACAGTGAATATTTTCTCTGTGCTGACATTTGAAACACAGATGGAAGTGATAGGGGATATTTTGGAACTATCATGGTCCCTGGATCACTAAAGATTAGATATATAAGTAAGATATATACGGAAATCCTGATGATAACACTTGCACATTTCAAATTCCCACGAGCCTCTGTTGATCCTTCTCCCTGACCATCAAGAACACCCAAAGCTTCACACCCAGCTCTCCAGCCTGTGATATCCTACCTTGGTTTAGTTAGACATTTCAAAGCAATCTTCTGCCTTCTGCAGTGAGTTTCAGTCACAGACATTGCAAAGTCCTCGTTAGTTTCCTGGTAGCTGTTTGCTAAATCTAGGCTTTAACCACCTCTTGGGTAACTAAACTCCTGATAGCACCATCACACACACTGAGTCCCCTTTCCCATCTATCATTCTGTTCCTTTGTCCATGTGATTACTATCCAAACCCACACATTACCTTTTGAATACCCAGTGACCAAGTGAGTAAGCTAACCTCCAGATCCAGCCCCACAAACCTCCAGGCCCTCTGAACCCTGTCAGTTGAAATTATAAACATACATCATGGATCATCCAATTTCAGCCCCACCTCCTTCCCTCATCTGACCTGTCAAACACCTTGACTGTTAGAACCATCTTCCAAACCAGAACTGAGCAGAAAACGCCATCACCCACACATTCTAATTACTCACACCAACTGAACTCTGCAATTCAACCCCAACCATCCAGCTTTTGCCCCCAGACAGACACAATTATCCCCATTGAAATGCATTGACACAATAGAGTCAGGCCTGAATATACAGCCCCTTTTCCCAACGATCCAGATACACTCAAGGCAGAATGACCAGCTCATCCTTGTACCAGCTCAGCAATCTGCATTATCCAATCTCTGTTTATTTAACCATTTCAAAGCCATCCTCTGAAATGTGAAGGAAGGATGTGACTCAGGAAACACATAGGTTTGACAAAGATCTTCTGTGAAGATTGCAGCTCTGTATCAGCTAAGTGACAGAATTCCATGATTATGTGCGATGAATCTGTCACAGTCATATTCCATCAAGTTGCTCTGGGGAGTTTCAGAGATCAGAACTCCGGGTCGGGGACAGAATTATCACATTCGATGGATTTCCAAGTAGAATTCTTGAGTTTGATTTCTGGTCACTGGATTTGATAAGTTAACTCTGATTTCTCTTCACAGATGCTGCCAGACCTGCTGAGTTTTTTCCAACAATTTCTGTTTTTGTTACTGATTTACAGTATCTGCAGTTCCTTCCATTTTGTTTGATTACCAAGGACCTGAATGCTCAGCATTTGTCCAATATAAAATGTTCAAATTGCCAATCACTACGAGACAGAGACTAACAGTTAATAAGTCTGTTGTCCACCTGTAAACTTATGAAAATCTGACTCTCTTTGTTCCTGTGCTGCGTAACTGACTTACTCAAGGGCTAATGCAACAGGCCAGACAGACAGTAAGTCAGGTGGCATGTGAGACAGTATTGAATGCCCATTGAATGCTCATTGGCATTTGGTGCTAAAAGTTTGGATTATGACACAGTCTGGATAAGTTAGATATTGCAAACAGGACATAATCAAATGGACAGTCACTATTTTCAATAATGCAAAAGAAAGAATGTGGATGGTGGAAATCTGAAACATAAAAAGAAATTGCTAGATATTTGTTTGTGTTTTGGAAATGTGCATGCAGTTTAAATCCCTCTGACTTGCCCTGTTGAAAAGGCTTCGGCTTCTTTTGATGGTCAACATAAAGACAGACCGTTTTCCCAAGAGACAAATATAAATGGTTTCTGTTCATATGAGCCTGTCCAATATGTTTTTATTTAAACAAATCAAAATAATCTGAAAGTGGACAGCTTTTGTGTCAACTTAAACAAATCCATAGCACTCACTGATGTAAATAATTACAGCATGAGGGGAAAGTTAGGGGAAAGCAGCCACTCAAGGGGCTGATCGATAGGCCCCCTGATGTTAGACATGAAGAGATATTGGCTGCTTGTGATAGTGAGATGGCAATCATCATTGCTGACTTGAATCTGCACAAAGACTGCGTAAATCAGGTTGGCAGCAGTAACGTGGACGAGAGGTTATTGATGACCTTCGAGAAAGTATCTCAGAGCTGCGTGTTCTGAAGCAACCAGACGGAAGTTTATGTTATTATCATCTTATTGATACTGTGTAATGTGACAGGATTTATGAAACAATCTCAGTGTAAAGGCTCTCCTACGTAGCAGCCATCACAATATAATTCAATTCTACATCCAATTTGAATGGAAGAAGATTGACTCTGAGGTAAGTATTTCAAACTTTAACAAAATCTACTCTGCAGGCTTGTAAACTAAGCCAGCTGAAGTGAATGGCATAACTGGCTCGGAGAGAGATCAATAGAGACAGCGATGGCAAAGATTTAAGAGAATACCTCAGAATATTCAGAATAAGTCTACATCTGACTGAAACAAGAGACTTTAAAGGGAGGACTCGCTTTCTGTGGTTGATTGGAAAAGTTGAAGAAACCGTCCAACTTGAGGATATTTTGAAAGAGGATGTAAATGCAGTTCAGAGGAGGTTTACTCGATGAAGCCTTTGAATGAGTGGCTTGTGCAATCGGGATAGGTGCTCAGACTGGGTTTGTTTCTGCTGGAGTTTAGACGGGTTAAGAGTGATCTGATCAAACTGTATAAAGGCTCTTAATGATCTTGACACAGTGAATGTGGAATGGATGTTTCTTCTTGTGGGTGAGTTCAGAATTAAGGACCGTGTTTATTAAATTAGTGAGGATCAAACTTTTTGGACAGAGATGAAGAGAATTATTTTTTCGGGTGTGTAACTTTTTAATTGGCCCAGAAAGTGGGAGAGGTGAGGACAATGGATATTTTTAAGTCACAGGTAGATTTATTCCCTTGCATAACAAGAATCTAAGGAACTCAAAACATAGACTTATCAGCCATAAACTTATGAAAGAGTGGAATAGGTTCAAGCGAGCAAATGAATTTGTTAGATGCATTCATGAAAGTTTCCTCAAGCAGTATATAGAGGATCCTACTCAGGAAGGGACGAAACTTGGTCTACTCATGGAGAATAGGGCAGGACAGGTGATTGAGGTGATAGTGAGGGAGCACTTTGGGACCAGTCCTATTAACTTTAAAGTAGTTACGGGGAGGAACTGGTCCACAGGTTCAAGTTCTAAATTGGAGAAAGGTGAATTTTGATGGAATTAGTCAGGAGTTGCAGGATGAATAGCCAAGGCCTTTTCCCCAGGACAGGGGAGTCCAAAACCAGATGGTACAGGTTTAAGGTGAGAGGGGAAAGATTTAAAAGGGACCTGAGGGGTAACATTTTCGTGCAGAGGGGGTGTGTGTATGGAATGGGCTGCCAGAGAAAGTGGTCCAGGCAGGTACAATTACAACATTTCAGAAGCATTTGGACAGGGACATGAATAGGAAAGTTTGAAAGGGATAAATAAATATTGTACTGTTTCCAGAACACTGAAAGCAAATGTAATCTTGAACAACTCTATTACAATCCTTGTCTAGAATTACATGTGAAACAATCAATTTTACTGAATTTGCCTGTACCAAGATTGTGTTTATGGGATGTTACTCTATTGGAGCAGTTGCTGTTTGAGTTAAATAACCCAATATCCTGCTAAGTTTTCCAATAGTTATTCCAACTCTTCGTTTTTTTGTCTGTAATTTGATTTTGATTTTATTGTCACATGTACTCAGTACAAAGGTACAGGAATACAGTGAGAAGTGTATAATGTCACCACACAATGCACCATCTTAGGGACAAATACTGAGGTACAGAATCTTAAGAAGAAGGTAGAAAGAAAGAACAATATTAAAAAAATCAACACTTCTTATTTTTAAATTAAATATAGTATAAAATAAAACACACGATGTAAGGTTAGAAGTTACATGTTGCAGACATTCTTACTTTTAACTGGAAAATAAAGGAATAAAGATGCAGGTTCAAACATTCCAGTCTTTCTTAAGTGTTTAATCTCAGTTGGACCGCATTTCAAAGAATCACCTTGAGATCAGAGGTCCGTGCTAAGGTGACAGCTGGCCAAGAGACTGCACATGCTGGGCCGAGAGATCATCAGACTGGGCTGGGAGATCACCATGCCGGGCCGGGAGATCATCACACCGGGCTGGGAGATCCCCACACCGGGCTGAGAGATCATCATGCTGGGCCAAGGAATCCCCACACCAGGCTGGGAGATCATCATGCTGAGCCGAGCGATCACCACACCGGGCTGACAGATCACCATGCCAGACCAAGAGATCACCATACCAGGCTGGGAGATCACCATGCCCGGCTGGGAGATCACCATGCCAAGCTGGGAGTTCAACATACCAGGCTGAGAGATCATCATGCCAGGCTGAGAGATCATCATGCCAGGCTGAGAGATCACCATGCCAGGCTGAGAGATCACCGTACCAGGCTGAGAGTTGACCATGCCGGGCTGCGAGATCACCATCCCCCCAGCTGAGAGTTGACCATGCCGGGCTGAGAGATCTCCAAACTGGGCTGAGACATCATCACGCTGGGCTGAGAGATCACCATGGCGGACTGCGAGATCCCCACACCCAGCCGAGAGATCACCACAGCCAGCCGAGAGATCACCACAGCCAGCTGAGAGATCACCAAGTCAGGCAGAGAGATCAACACACCTGGCCAAGAGACTGCACATGCTCAGCCATTGAGAGAGTGGCACCTTGGGCCACTGACAGATTGCTCAGCTGGGCCGAGTGTCTGTCAGGCTGGGTTTGTACACAGTCTGAGGCCAGGAGTCCCATGGTCAGGAGAAGAAAGAAGAGGAGAAAGATCAAAAACGGAAAAGTGAAGAAGGAAAAGAGAGAAATGAAAAGGAAAGGTATGTGTGTGTGTGGACTGGGCTGTCGGGGGAGGTGGTGGAGGCTGGTACTATTGCAACATTTCAGGGGCATGTGGGTGGGCATTTGAGTGGGAGAGGTTTGAAGGGGAGTGGGCCAGGTGCTGGCAAATGGGACTTGATTGAGTTCATCTAATACAATTATTCTCTCATTTAGTCTGAAAATCCCCTTTTCAAATGAAGGAATACTCCCAGGGCTCCCATCTGCAGCATATGAGACAATGCTGAAGCAAACCAATATTCTGTTCCTCCTTCATTGAGCTTGAATAGTATGTACTACTTCGATATTCAAGTCATTCTCCTCTTTTGAACAAGGCTGAACTAATCCCACTAATTATCCCTCTCATCTGCAAGGGCACATGGCAATGCTGCAGTTAGGAATTTGCCACACAGGGATTGACTTTCTTAAGAGACCATGAAGTGCGTTAGGCCTGTATTCTATAGGCCAAGAACTCATGCAAAATCTACGTAAAAATAAATTTTCAGGGAGGTTGTGCAAAAGTTTATCAACTGTAAAGTAGTGATGGTAGGAGCCATTTTGGGAAAGCAAATATTAGCAGGACTTATACTCTTAATGGTAAGGTCCTAGGGAGTATTGTTGAACAAAGAGACCTTGGAGTGCAGGTTCTTGCACCTTGAACATAGAGTTGCAGGTAGGATGTGATCGTGAAGAAGGTGTTTGGTATGCGTTCCTTTATTCGTCACAGTATCGAACACAGGAGTTCGTTGCAGCTGTACAGGACATTTTGGAATATTGTGTGCAATTCTGGTCTCCTTCCTTTTAAAAGGATGTTGTGAGGCTTGAAAGGGTTCAGAAAAGATTCACAAGAATGTTGCCAGGGTTGGAGGATTTGAGCTGCAGGGAGAGGTTGAACAGGCTGAGGCTGTTTTCCCTGGAGCGTCGGAGGCTGAGGGGTGACTGTATAGAGGTTTATAAAGTCATGAGGGGCATAGATAGGATAAATAGATAAATGGGGTGGGGGAGTCCAGAATTAGAGGGCATAGGTTGAGGCTAAGAGGGGAAAGATATAAAAGTGGCAATTTTTTCACACAGAGGGTGGTACATGGAATGAGCTGCCACAGGGTGTGGTGGAGGCTGGTACAATTGCAACATTGAAAAGGCATCTGAATGGGTATATGAATAGGAAGGGTTTGGAGGAAGGTGGGCTGGGTGCTGGCAGGTGGGGCTAGATTGGGTTGGGATATCTGGATGAGTTGGACCGAAGGGTCTGTTTCTGTGCTGTACATTTCTCTGAGCCGATGACTCCAAATGGGCGGAGTGGACAAGCTGGATCTCAGGTGTCCTACTCCACCACCATCTTGGAATTGTCGCTATTTTAAAATCACTATTATTACTGTAGTGTAAGAATAAAGTGCACTTTGCTTCAACCCTATCAATTTGTCCAATTGAATCGCCTCTGGAACACAATGACTTACACTTGCTAGTTAACTAGTTATTTCTTACTCCTTTTTACTTAAAGAACCTGTTTCGATGCATTCTAACCTTCTCAGCCAAGGCCATCCCATGCCCCCTTTTTGTTAACCTGATTTCTTCTTCAGTAAAACGCTGCATCCCCTGTATACATCCAGGGATTCCCGTGGTCCCAGCTGCTGGTACCTCAGCCATACCTCATTCGTTTTCTGGTCAAGGCCTCAATATCTCTTGTCATTCAGGGCTCCCTATTCCTGTCAACCTTGCCTTTCACCTTCATAGGAACATATGGACCTTGAACTCCAGTGACCTCACTTTTAAAGGCCTCTTACTTGCTGGAGGTCCCTTTGCTGCAAACAAACTATTCCAATCAACCCCTGCAACTCCTGACTAATTCCATCAAAATTCACCTTTCTCCAATTTAGAACTTGAACCTGTGGACCAGTTCCTCTCCATAACTACTTACAAATTAATAGGACTGGTCCCAAAGTGCTCCCTCACTATCACCTCCATCACCTGTCCTGCCCTATTCACCATGAGTAGACAAAGTTTTGTCCCTTCCTGAGTAGGATCCTTTATATACTACTTGAGGAAACTTTCATGAATGCATCTAACAAATCATTTGCTCGCTTGAACCTATTCCACTCTTCCATAAGTTTATGACTGCTAAGTCTATGTTTTGAGTTCCCATCTTCCCAGTGTAACCTTAGATTCCTGTTATGCAAGGGAATAAATCTACCTGTGACTTAAAAATATCCATTGTCCTCACCTCTCCCACTTTCTGGGACAGATAATTCCAAAGTTACACACCCGAAAAAATAATTCTCTTCATCTCTGTCCAAAAAGTGTGATCCCTCACTAATTTTATAAACATGGTCCCTAATTCTGAACTCACTCACAAGGAGAAACATCCATTCCACATTCACTGTGTCAAGATCATTAAGAGTCTTTATACAGTTTGATCAGATCATTCTTAACCCGTCTAAACTCCAGCAGAAACAAACCCAGTCTGAGCACCTATCCCGATTGCACAAGCCACTCATTCAAAGTATTCATCGAGTAAACCTCCTCTGAACTGTCTTTAATGCATTTACATCCTCTTTCAAAATAAGGGACTGTCGAAATGAATATACGGTCAGGGTTAAATAGACATTATTATACCGTAGGAATAGAAAAACAGCAGGTTTCAATTAATGAACCTTGTACCAAGTCAACCTTATGCATACTCAAAGTTAGTGTCAGCAGGAGTCTACAAACAGCAATTAGTGCCATCAAGTCATTCCAGATAGGCCTTGGGGGCAGAAGAGGTTTAGAGACAGGGAGGTGATGGTCACTGACAAAGGATGGAGCAAAACATTGACAGACTAAATGATCTCTGACTGAGTGAAGTCTAATTAGTCTTGGGAAATTCAAAGAATTTGCATAAATGCATGGACAACCAAATTAGCAACCTCTTTTAAGTCTGTGGGATGGAGACAGAAGCTGATGGGACCTATCATCAGTTTGCTGAGTCCAGCCTCCTTAGTGACTGTAATTACATTGTGTTCATCCCTCCCTCCCACTTCCTGACTTACAGTTGGGTTGACACTGAGGAGCACATACAGTATTCTCTCGGGAGATGCTTGTTCATGCATGGGTGAATGCGATTGGTTGAAGTGTTTCAATCATGCATCTTCTTTCCATGTTTGCTCAGTTTCACTGGATGTTGAGATTTGGAGGGTTAGAGTGGGGGTGGGAGAGAAAGTCTGAGGGTGAGAGCGAGATTGTGACCTGGAGAGGAGAGAGATTGATGTCCAGTCAGATGGTGGTTGGGGCTGGTGGAGGTGGTGCGGAGAATGGTGGTGATGTTCAGATTCAGAGAGGAGGGGAGAGGGTGAGGGAGATTGGGATCATGATGCAGACAAGCTGGAACTGTGCACGTGCTCAGTTCTGAGTCAGCATGCAGACACAGTTGGCCTGAAGTTTCAATGTCAGCAAAATAGTGTCTTACCACTATTACTGAAAAGCTTTTAGTATCTTCTATAGTGAAGATAGAAGCAAAGTACTTATTCATTTAATTCACCATTTCCCTAACATCTATGGATGAAGGGTTTCTGCCTGAAATATCGATTCTCCTGCTCCTTGGATGCTGTCTGACCTGATGTGCTTTTCCAGCTCTGCACTTTTTGCCCCTTATCACCTCCAATAACTCCATACTCTCACTCCCCAGAGGAGTGACACTCACATTACATACATGTTTTGTTTTTAAATACCCATGGAAACTCTTGCTTTGTTGTTTTTAAGATTTTGAGTTGGGTTCTGAGATTCCAATTTCCTCCTTCTAATTAACCTTTTTCTCTGACATACTTTATTTTCTAATCAATCATCTGACCTGCCACCTATCTTTGCAATATCCTCAAGTTGGACGGTTTCTTCAACTTTTCCAATCAACCACAGAAAGCGCGTCCTCCCTTTAAAGTCTCTTGTTTCAGTCAGAATAGACTTATTCTGAATATTCTGAGGTATTCTCTTAAATCTTTGCCATCACTGTCTCTACTGATCTCTCTCCGAGCCAGTTATGCCATTCACTTCAGCTGGCTTAGTTTACAAGCCTGCAGAGTAGATTTTGTTAAAGTTTGAAATACTTACCTCAGAGTCAATCTTCTTCCATTCAAATTGGATGTAGAATTGAATTATATTGTGATGGCTGCTACGTAGGAGAGCCTTTACACTGAGATTGTTTCATAAATCCTGTCACATTACACAGTAACAATAAGATGATAATAACATAAACTTCCGTCTGGTTCCTTCAGAACACGCAGCTCTGAGATACTTTCTCGAAGGTCATCAATAACCTCTCGTCCACGTTACTGCTGCCAACCTGATTTACACAGTCTTTGTGTAGATTCAAGTCAGCAATGATGATTGCGATCTCACTATCACAAGCAGCCAATATCTCTTCAGGTCTAACATCAGGGGGCCTATCGATCAGCCCCTTGAGTGGCTGCTTTCCCCTAACTGTCCTCATGCTGTATTTATTTACATCAATGTGTGCTATGGATTTGTTTAAGTTGACACAAAAGCTGCCCACGTTCAGATACAGAGCTATTATTTTGATGTGTTTAAATAAAAACATATTGGACAGGCTCATATGAACAGAAACCATTTATATTTGTATCTTGGGAAAACGGTCTGTCTTTATGTTGCCCATCAAAAGAAGCCGAAGCCTTTTCAACAGGGCAAGTCAGAGGGATTTAATTGCATGCACATTTCCAAAACAAAACTTTCATGTCTGGAAACTGAGATGTCTGAGTTGATATTACTCAGCAAATGAAGATTAAAACATCTGCTCCAACATGGGTGCGGCAGAGCTGCTTATTGAAGCCAGTGGAGAGAAAGTAGAGTTAACATTTCAAGTCCAATTCTGCGAAAGGGTCAAAATGTTAACTCCATGGGTCTTTCAGCATCGGTACAGAGAATGCAGAGAGAAATATCCAGCAATTTCTATTTGTGTTTCAGATTTCCAACAACCACAGTTCTTTCTTTTATATTATTGAAAATAGTGACTGTCCATTTGATTATCTCCTGTTTGCAATATCTAATTGATCCAGACTGCGTCATAATCCAAACTTTTAGCACCAAATGCCAATGAGCATTCAATGGGCATTCAATACTGTCTCACATGCCACCTGACTTACTGTCTGTCTGGCCTGTTGCATTAGCCCTTGAGTAAGTCAGTTACGCAGCACAGGGACAAAGAGTCAGTATTTCACAAGTTTACAGGTGGACAACAGACTTATTAACTGTTAGTCTCTGTCTCGTAGTGATTGGCTATTTAAACATTTTATATTGGACAAATGCTGAGCATTCAGGTCCTTGATAATCAAATAAAATGGAAGGAATTGCAGATACTGCAAATCAGTAACAAAAACAGAAATTGCTGGAAAAGCTCAGCAGGTCTGGCAGCATCTGTGAAGAGAATTCAGAGTTAAAGTTTCGAATCCAGTGACATGAAACCAAACTTTGGTCTCAAGAATTCTAGTTGGAAATCCATCGAATGTGACAATTCTGTCCCCGACACGGATTCTGATCTCTGAAACTCTCCACAGCAAATTAATGGAATGTGACTGTGACAGATTCATCGCACATAATCATGGAACTCTGTCACTTAGCTGATACAGAGCTGCAATCTTCACAGAAGATTTTTGTCAAACCTATGTGTTTCCTGAGTCTCATCTTTCCTTCACATTTCAGAGGATGGCTTTGAAATGGTTAAATAAACAGAGATTGGATAATGCAGATTGCTGAGCTGGTACAAGGATGAGCTGGTCATTCTGCCTTGAGTGTATCTGGATCATTGGGAAAAGGGGCTGTATATTCAGGCCTGACTCTATTGTGTCAATGCATTTCAATGGGGATAATTGTGTCTGTTTGGGGGCAAAAGCTGGATGGTTGGGGTTGAATTGCAGAGTCCAGTTGGTGCGAGTAATTAGAATGTGTGGGTGATGGCGTTTTCTGCTCAGTTCTGGTTTGGAGGATGGTTCTAACAGTCAAGGTGTTTGGCAGGTCAGATGAGGGGAGGGTAGGGGGTGGGGCTGAAATTGGATGATCCATGATGTATGTTTATAATTTCAACTGACAGGGTTCAGAGGGTCTGGAGGTTTGTGGGGCTGGATCTGGAGGTTAGCTTACTCACTCGGTCACTGGGTATTCAGAAGGTAATGTGTGGGTTTGGATAGTAATCACATGGACAAAGGAACAGAATGATAGATGGGAAAGGGGACTCAGTGTGTGTGATGGTGCTATCATGAGTTTAGTTACCCAAGAGGTGGTTAAAGCCAAGATTTAGCAAACAGCTACCAGGAACCTAACGAGGACTTTGCAATGTCTGTGACTGAAACTCACTACAGAAGGCAGAGGATTGCTTTGAAATGTCTAAATAAACCAAGGTAGAATATCACAGGCTGGAGAGCTGGGTGTGAAGCTTTGGGTGTTCTTGATGGTCAGGGAGAAGGATCAACAGAGGCTCGTGGGAATTTGAAACGTGCCAGTGTTATCATCAGGATTTCCGTATTTATCTTACTTTAGGTATCTAATCTTTCGTGATCCAGGGACCATGATAGTTCCAAAATATCCCATATCACTTCCATCTGTGTTTCAAATGTCAGCACAGAGAAAATATTCACGGTCCTGTGTCCTCAGCAAGATTTTATTGCTCACTATACAAACTATTTATTGTTGAAATAAAACAAATCCTAGAAACAGGTGCATTGTTCATTGCAGTTTTATTATGTTCAGAGGGAAGGGCAGACTAAACTCAATGATGAAATGTTCTTGCAATCAATTTATTTTTTTTGTTTGCCTTGTTCTCAGCCAATGGAAATGCATTATTTTCAATTGTAGCTTGATTTGGCTTGGTAGCTGGGCTTTAATTGCAAAACCCTCATATTAATTCCCAAAGTTTACACAGACTTTAACTGCTTAAACTGTAGCCATTTGAGTAAGATCTGGTCCTTGTAGAAAACTTGAACATGAAAATCAGTCCTGAGCCACCGGAACAGATCTAGTGGGAGGTTCTGTCATTCAGAGGAGACCTTAAATTGTCACGAAAACTGAACATTGAACTCAAAATGTTAACTCTGTCTGTCTGTCTCTCTTTCCACAGACGCTGCAAACTTGCTGCATTCCCTCAGCAGTTACTCTTTTTCCTTATTTTAAATTCTCTCCCACCTGCACTCTCAAATGTCTTTATTGATTAATGTATCAACCATGGATTACTTGCAAACAGTGTCCCCTAAGACACAGATATGAGCGGCTTTACCTTCAGATCCGACTAAAGGCAAAAACTGTGGATGTTGAAAATCAAAACAAACATTGAAAATGCTGGAGAAATTGAGTAGGTCTGACAGATTCGTGGAAAGAGAAACAGAGTTCTGAGTAGCAGTCACACTAGACTCAGTGTTAACTCTGTTTCTCTGTCACAGATGTGACCAGAGCCTCTGATTTTCTCAGGCATGTTTGGAATTTGGTTCTTTCTGATCTCCAGTTCCATCTGCAGTGCTTTGTTTTCCTTTCTACTGGCAATATATTATAAAATATTTCAAAACACGAAATAAAGTCCCATTTCATATTCAAAAACTGCAGTCATTCCAAAAACAAAAAAAAACTCAGCAGGTCTGGCAGCATCTGTGGAGAGAAATCAGGAGTTAATGTTTTGGGTCCAGTGATCCTTGCTCAGAACAAAATCTGTCAATTATTTTTCTTACAAACGAGCACAATATAACAAATAACCATTAATATTCCAGGTGGCACACTCCACCTTTAATTCATGATTCCAGAAAGACATACCTAGATAATTATTACGTGCATTCAAATAATTAGGACAAAACATATTTGTCATTAGTTCGAAGTCCGATACATTGTACACACACACACATTTTACATCGGGTCTTTTGTAGCATCTCCTAGTTGAGGCGACCTGCAAATGCATCCAAGCTGTCACTGATGCCTCTTTCTCCAGATTACACTTGTTTTACATCATTCACCCATAACAAGGAGAGCCAAGCAACCTGGGCAGTGGGATTCTCTGCCATCACTTCCTTCCACCAGCTGTAGGGTGTCATAGCCTGTACCCATATTGCTTTCAGACTGCCCTATCACAAACCTGCAGAGCTGGAGAGTGGGAAGGTTTTGTCACTTCCACAATGTTTAACTTATCGATATTTAACCATCGATGCCAGAGTTTGGAGGATTGTTTCAGACTGTCTTGGAGCTGCCATGATGTTGATGTAGAAGACAAGTCCTGAGATCCTGCCTCCTTCCCAAGACCTTGGGCCACAGAAGAAGAGCTGCAGGGACTTCAGTGAAAAATTCTCTAAATTTGGTTCATAACATGTTTTTCTTTTCTTGTTATTCTTTCCTGGGATGTGGCTTTTTTGGTAAGGCTGCCATTTGTTTTCCATCCATTATTACCTTTGAACTGAGTGTCTTACTTGACTATTTCAGATGTCAGTTAAGAGCCAACGTAATTGCCATGGATCTGGAGTTTCACTAATACCCTGTAATCTGAGAATCAACAATGGTTATATGGTCATCATAGGCTAGTTTTTAAATCCAGATTTTATTGAATTCATATTTCACCATCAGCTGTGGCAGTATTCGACATCATGATTTCCAGAACAGTAGGTTAGTGCTCAGGATGACCACATGACAATAATGCCATAAGAAACAGGAACAGGAGTAGGCCCTTAAGCTCTTGATCCTGCTCCACCATTCAATAGGATCGTGACTGATCCAACATTCCTCACTTTCACCTTCCTGTGCTTTCCTTGGAAGCCTTGATTCCCTGACTGATCAAGAACCTATCCATCCCAGCCTTAAATATACACAAGGACTCTGCCCCCACAGGGGGCACTGTGACAAGGACTTCCAAAGACTCAGAGAAGAAATTCATCCTCATTTCAATCTTAAACTGGCATCCCTTGATTCTGAGACCATGCTTTCTGGTCCTAGATTCCCCTATGACAAGAAACCTCCTCTCAGCATTTTCCCTGTAAAATCCCTTAAGAATCCCATATTTTTCAGTTAGATCATTCTTCTAAGTTCCAGTGAGTACAGTCCCAACCTGTTTAGCATTTGCTATTTAGACAATCCCTGCTCACTGGGAATTAGTCTAGTAGACATTCTCTCAACGTCCTCCAATGAAACTTCCCCAAACAAAGGGACCAAAACTGCCCACATTAGTCGAGACTGATAGAAGTTTATAAAAGAATGATGGGTATGGAGAGAGTTAATGCTAGTTGTCTTTTCCCAAGGGTGGGCATTTCAAGACTCGGGGGCACATTTTTAAAGTGAGAGCAAAGAGATTTTTTAAAAATGAGGAACTTTCTTTATGCATAGGGTAGTTCGCATGTGGAATGAACTTCCTGAGAAACGGGAGGGTGTGGGTATTATTATAAGATTTAAAAGACATTTGGATAAGTACATGAGTGGGAAAGGCTTGGAGGGCTATGGGCAAGGAGCGGGCAGATGGAACTAGTTTAGTTTGGGATAATGTTCAGCTACGCTTTGTTGGACCGGAGGGTCTGTTTCCGTGTTGTATGACTCTATGTGGTCTCACCAGTAAGTCTTCCCTACTCTTACACTCCAATCTCCTTGAAATAAGGGTCTATGAATGTTATCAAGATGCAAATGTGTCCCTGAGGCAATGGCAAAATGAAGATACAACACTGTCCATGCTTCCACCAGGGCCACAGTTGAACAATCATAACTCAACCACTTCAAGATGAGTTGGAAGCTCCAGTGGGCCATTACAGTATAGATCAGAAATGGTGCACTATGCCTTTCTCAAGTGCAGTTGACAAACAGGGTGTGGACTGTCAGCAGAGGAAATAGGGGACCAGCAGTAATCTTCTGAGAGTGAAGATAAAGACAAGGACATTGAACAGGGTGAACATAGATGAGAGCAGACATACCTACATTAGAGGGTAATGCACTGTCAAAGACAAGAAAACAGAAAGAATTGAGTTGCAACACATGTCTGGGATGAATAAACTGGGTTTAGACTTCCTCATGTATAATTGTTTTCGGTTATATGGTAGCAACCATGGTTCGGGAAAAATATATGTGGACCAAGTTATTTTTGTAATCATCCAACATTACTGTTGTTGAGTAAATGTGTTCTTAATCATATTAATGTATGCTTGGTGAAGGTAAAGGTAAATTCCACATAGTCTGAGTAGAGCATGGGTTGTTCTCATTACAGAGAGATGTGTGTGCTCAGTTTGTACTGTCTAGTATCTCCACATCATAGACCCTTCAAACTGTTGAGGAGATAGTAACAGTCAGTGAGAAAGGGACACTAACATAGCTTGCTGCTAAAGTTCGGTGGTTTTATAGCCTGCAGTCAAAATATGTAATTCAGTGTAATGTCATCTCTCTCAATAGGAAGTTAAGAGCATTCCTGAGGCATTTTATAAGAATGATCCCAGGAATGAAAGGCTTGTCACTTGTGGACCGGTTGAGGATTCTGGGTCTGGACGCAATGGAGTTCAGAAGAGTGAGGGAGATCTGATTGAAACTTACAGAATACTGAGACCCTGTGGGAGACTGGATATGGAAAGGTGTTTCCACAAGCAGGAGAGATGAGAACCAGAGGACACATCACCTTTTCATTCTGAGGCTGTTCTAAAGCTGAGAGAAGCTACAGACCAGTAAGCCTGACAATTGTTGGCGGGCAAGTTGTTAGAGGGAATCCTGACGGACAGGATTTATATGTATTTGGAAAGGTGAGGACTGAGTAGGAATAGTCAACATGGCTTTGTGTGTGGGAAATCATGTCTCACTAACTTGACTGTGTTGGTTCAGAGAAGTAACAAAGAGGATTGATGAGGGCAGAGCGGTAGACGCATTCCATGTGGACTTCAGTGTGGCGTTTGACAAGGATCCCCATGGTAGACTGGTTAGCAAGGTTAGATCACATGGAGTAAAAGCAGAACTAGCCACTTGGATACAGAACTGACTTTGAAGGTAAAAGACAGAGGGCGGTGGCGGAGAGTTGCTTTTCAGACTCGAGGCCTGTGACAGTGGTGTGCCACAAGGATCGGTGCTGGGTGCACTGCTTTTCATCATTTATATAATGATTTGGATGTGAACATAGGGGATACAGTTAGTAAGTTTACAGATGACACCAAAACTAGAGGTGCAGTGGATGGCAAAGAAGGTTATCTCAGAGTACAACAGGATCTTGATGAGATGGGCCAATGGGCTGAGGAGTGGTGCGTGTATGGAATGAGCTGCCAGAGGAAGTGGTGGAGGCTGGTACAATTACAGCATTTAAAGGGCATTTGGATTGGTATATGACGAGGAAAGGTGCAGAGGGATTTGGGCCAAGTGCGGACAATTGAGTCAAGATTAGGTTCGGAGAACTGGTCGGCATGGATGAGTTGGATTGATGGGACTGTTTCTGCGTTGTACATCTCTATAACCCCCTCCACCCAGTACACTCCTCCCTATCTCTGTAACTTCATCCAGCCCTGACACCTTCCCTATTTCCAGAACCTCCTCCACCCCCTACACCCCACCCTATCTCTGAAACCTCCTCCTGTCCCAATAACGCTCTCTTAGCTGTAACATCAATGCTCATTATCACTCCATGATGTCAGCCCTCCTGCGATCCCAGCCTCTTGACCATCCCCTAATTCGATCACTCCACCGGCCTTCAGCTGCTTGGGCCCTCCATGTTATCATCTCATAAGACTTTGAGCAATTTGCATTTCCCTTCTCTGATGAATCCTGTCCATTTTTTCCTGGAAACAATGTTATACCTGTTGTGGATTTACTAGAGTAATTCAGGAAGGGTCCCTCAACAGCACCTTGTAAACCCAACATCAATATCACCTTGAAGACAAGGCCAGCAATATGACGCAACACTACTCCTTCTGCATAGAACATAGAACATAGAACAATACAGCACAGAACAGGCCCTTCGGCCCACGATATTGTGCCGAACATTTGTCCTAGCTTAAGCATCCATCCATGTACCTATCCAATTGCTGCTTAAAGGTCACCAGTGATTCTGACTCTTCCACTCCCACGGGCAGCGCATTCCATGCCCCCACCACTCTCTGGGTAAAGAACCCACCCCTGACATCTCCCCTATACCTTCCACCCTTCACCTTAAATTTATGTCCCCTTGTAACACTCTGTTGCACCCGGGGAAAAAGGTTCTGACTGTCTACTCTATCTATTCCTCTGATCATCTTATAAACCTCTATCAAGTCACTCCTTATCCTTCGCCATTCCAACGAGAAAAGGCCTTGCACTCTCAACCTATCCTCGTACGACCTATTCTCCATTCCAGGCAACATCCTGGTAAATCTTCTCTGCACCCTCTCCAAAGCTTCCACATCTTTCCTAAAGTGAGGCGACCAAAATTGCACACAGTAGTCCAAATGTGGCCTAACCAAAGTCCTGTACAGCTGCAACATCACTTCACGACTCTGCTAATGAACGCTAATACACCATAGGCCTTCTTACAAGCTCTATCCACCTGAGTGGCAACTTTCAAAGATCTATGTACATAGACCCCAAGATCCCTCTGTTCCTCCACCTGACTAAGAACCCTACCATTAACCCTGTATTCCGCATTCTTATTTGTCCTTCCAAAATGGACAACCTCACACTTGGCAGGACTGAACTCCATTTGCCACTCCTCAGCCCAGCTCTGCATCATATCTAAATCCCTTTGCAGCCGACAACAGCCCTCCTCACTATCCACAACTCCACCAATCTTCGTATCATCTGTAAATTTACTGACCCACCCTTCGACTCCCTCATCCAAGTCATTAATAAAAATTACAAACAGCAGAGGACCCAGAACTGATCCCTTCGGAACTCCGCTTGTAACTGGGCTCCAGACTGAATATTTACCATCTACCACCACTCTCTGACTTCGACTGGTTAGCCAGTTTTCTATCCAATTGGCCAAATTTCCCTCTATCCCATGCCTCCTGACTTTCCGCATAAGCCTACCATGGGGAACCTTATCAAATGCCTTCTGCAGTTACTCTCCACTTCACCTTTAATCCCAACTTTGAAATTAATCATCCTTCCTTCAGTTTTTCTGGGACAGAATCCTGGAACTCTCTACCATGTGACTTTGCATTTGTGGTCAGTGTTCTTAAAACACAAAGACAGTGGGTTTAAAGAGGAGAGTTCCTTATCATTTATGCCGGAGAGATTAGGGGGATGGGTAACAAGGCTGTCCCAGTCAGTGATGCCCACTTCATGTGAATCCACAAACAAGTCTGTCATTGTGATGTTGCCATGGGAATGCACATTACATTCCTGTTCTGAGGGATACACAGGAACAGTAGGAAATGAGACTTGGTCGAATCAGTCAAAGAGCCAAGATGTTTCCCATCAGTGTCCCAGCGAGATGTGGACAGTTACAAGGGGAGTCAGGGTGAAACAATACCTGCTGGAGTGTGATGACCTTCATTGTTCAGCTCTCTGAATATTGGAGTTGGGATGGCGTGCTGAGGTTCGACAGGAAGTTGGTAAGGCCAGTTCTGGAAGACTGTGTCCTGTTCTGCTCACGCTGCTGGAGGAAGGATATTATTAAATTGGAGATGGTTCAGAAAAGATTTCCCAGGACGTTGCCAGGAGTGCAGGGTTTGAGACATAAAAATAGACTGGAGAGGCTGGGGACAGTTTACAAAGAACATTACAGCACAGGAACAGGCCCTTCAACACTCCAAGCCTGCACTGACACATTTTGCCTTCTATATTAAAATTGTTTTCACTTACAGGATCTGTATTCCCCTGTTCCCTTCCTATTCATCCTGCTGCTGTATGATTCTTGAAAACTACAATTGTATCTGCTTCCACTGTCTGTTCTGTCAGTGTGTTCCATGAACTCACCACCCTTTCCAAGATAAACATGCTTCACTTATCTCTTTTAAACACCCCCCTGACCCCTGCACCTTGAACCTGTGTCTCCGAGTAACTGACTCTTCCACCCTGAGAAAAGGCCTCATACTTTCCACCCTATCCATGCCATTCACAATCTCATAAACTTCTATAAGGTCACCCCTCAACCTCCTGCATTCTAGTGAAAACAATCCCAGTCTATCCAATCTTCCTTCACAGATAAAATCCCCCATTCCAGGCAACGTCCTGGTAAACCTTTTCTGTCCCCTCTCTAAAGGATCCATATCAGAACTGTACGTGTTTTTCACTGCAGCATAGGAAATTGAGGGGTGACCTTGTTGAGGTTTATAAAATCATGACAGTGATTGATAAGGTGAATGACAAGAGTCTTTTCCCCAGTGTGGGGGAGTTCAGACTCAGGGCCATGTTTGTAAGGTCAGAGGAAAAAGATTTAATGATTTTCCCCAGAGTCATTTGTGATGGAATGAACTTCCAGATGAAGTGATGTATGTGAGTACAGTTATAACGTTTAAAAGATGCCAGCTCTTGATGCCATTCGTTTTTTTCTTGATTCTGTGCTACTGAATGTCCAAATTTCTGTGACATGCATTTCCAGAGGACTATCATGGCAAGGGAGTACATGTTAAATAAGAGGACCCTGGCAAGCACAGAAGATTAGACGGATCCTGGTTTGTGTGTCCAGCCATCCGTGACAGCAGTAGGATAGGCAGGTAAGGGAATTAAGAAGGGTCAAAGCCACTGAATACATGAGCAGGGAGGTGTCATGTTGGAGCTTTATAGGATTTTGGTGAGACCACAGCTGGAGTACTGTGTGCGGTTCTGGTCACCGCATTATAGGAAGGATGTGATTGTACTGGAGGGGGTGGGGTGGGGGGGGGGGCAAGGAGATCCACCAGGATGTTGCATTAGATTGAGCATTGCATATACCTGCAGGAGTGTTCTGCTGTGTGTGTGTGTGTCTAAGGTAACCCACCCAGCCTGCACATCCCTGTACATTTTGGCAATTCAGCATGGCCAATCCACCTAACTTGAACATTTTTGAAATCAGAGCACCCGAAGGGAACCCAAGCAGACAACATGCAAAACTCCACACAGCCACCCAAGGCTGGAATTAAAGTCTGGTTCCTGGCACTGTGCTCTAGCAATGCTAACCTCTGAGCCACTCTCGGCCGGGGGAATTTTTTTTTGGATTAATATCAACTTACTGTGCTCAGATTTCCAGCTTTATTATGAACGGTCAAATCACCATAATTCCAATTTTGCATCAGGGAGAGAGGACGGGTGGTGAAGTTTGATTTAATTTGATTTCCTCTTGTCGCTTTTATTCAAAGAAATTCATGGGATGGGGGCACTGTTGGCCAGGCCAGTGTTTATTGGCCATCCCTAATAGCCCAGAGGGCAGTTAAGAGTCACAGTACAAACAGGTAACCACCTTCCCGTCTCCTGGTCCTCTCTTTATCCAAGAGTTACTCCTCCCACATTGTTGTGGGCTCGATGGCAGGTTCCTTCCTGAAAGAGCAGCCCAGGCTGGGGCGTGGTTTATTGGGCTTGGCTGGCTCTGTGTTCTCTCTGGTGGTAAGTTCTCCGATCCAGACTGCACACCAGCGCGATCCTCTCGTTTACTTCACCCGGGCAACACCGGTCCAGGAACGGCTGGAAAGAAGCAGAGACCGGGCAAGGAAACGCCTGTAGCCAGGCAGGCAGTTAGGAGCGAGAGGAGCCCGGACTCAGAGAGAGAAACAACAGAACATTGGCTGGGTTTCATCCAGAGGAGGGCAGGAGGAGTTACTGAGAGAGACAAAGAGAGAGGGACAGGAGTTACCGAGAGAGAGTTACAGAGGGAGAGGGAGGAGAGAGGTTACTGAGGGAGAGGGATGAGTTAGTGGAGGAGAGGGATTACAAAGGGAGAGGGGTTATCAAGGCAGTGGGGTTACAAAGGGGTAACGGAGAGAGGGAGAGGTGTTAAAGTGGGAGAGGAATTCCAGAGGGAGAGCAGTTCCGGGCGGAGAGGGAGTGAAAGTCGGAGTCATTCATTGAATCTTGGGGAAAAGGGAAGACAAGAGTCTCACAAGGAGAGAGGACTGGCTGCGGCGACCTCTCCAGCAAATTGCAACCACTCCTTCCCCAAGGCCTGGTGGAGGCAGTGCTGCCCAGCACAGAGAGCATCCATTCTGCATTTGCCTATCGCCTATAGGCTGGGGACACTGCCCTCTGGAAAGTGCCATGCCCAAGCTGAGCCAGCATTGTGCTCACTGGTCGTGCCTCAGATCAGCGCTGTGTGTGTTCAGGGTGGTCTTGTTGTGCCAATGGCTGCTGGTCCAGAGAGGAGGGGGTCGGCTGACCCTCAGGCTGGTGAAACCAGGCGCCAGTCCAATGCAGGAACACCTCCTGCTGGTCGAGGAGAACTCCACCTGCTGGCAGATCATCCAGGGGGACAGGCAGGAGTTGGAAAGGGCCCTCCTCAACTCTATTACTGTCTCCCTCAAGCACCAAGCCTGAACAGGACCCGAAATTGCATATCGTTTGTGAGGGCCCGCAAGTATATCACTGTCCCCCTGAGCCCTGAGGAGGAACACTTCCCCTTGGCTTACTCCATGGTCATCCACCAGAGCATTGAGATGTTCGAGAGGCTTCTACGGAGCATTTACGCCCCACAGAATGTCTACTGTATCCACGTGGACCACAAATCCCCGAGTCAATTTCATGCGGCAGATCAGGCCATCGCTTCGTGTTTCCACAATGTCTTTGTCGCAGCCAAGCTGGAGTGGGTCACCTATGCTGGCTGGAGCAGAGTTCAGGCGGATCTCAACTGCATGAAGGAGCTGCTGGAGAGCCCTGTCCCCTGGAGGTACTTCATCAATGTATGTGGCCAAGACGTCCCCCTGAAGACCAACTGGGAGATAGTCCGCAGCCTCAGAGCTCTGAACGGCTCCAACGTGATTGAGTCAGATCCTGCGCCAGGGTTCAAAAAGGTAACCGCCTTCCTGTCTGCGGGGCCTCTCTTCATCCAAGTGTTTTCCATCCTCCCTCCCTCCATCATCTCTCTCTCTTTCGCCCCTCCAGTCCTCCACTCCTGCCTGTACAAAGAGAGACAGGGTTGTTAAAACTGTTCAGTTGCATGGAGGGAGGTTCAGAATGTACAAAGGAATATAGAGGAGTTGGAGAGTTGAGCTGCAAACAGAGCAGAAGGGCAACTGACGTTTCAGGTTGGAAACTTTCATCAGAACCCAGGGAGGGGATGGGGCTGCAGAATAAATGGGGGTGTGGGGCTGGGGAAAGGTGGGTGGGATGACAATTGTTGGATGCAGGGAGGAGATGGCTGTGATTGGACAGTGGGTGGGGTGGAGCAGATGGGTGGAAAGGAAGATGGTCATGTGAAAGGGATGGGGTGGAAAGTAAGGGCTGGGCTTGGGATAAAGAGGGATATAGACTGATTAGACAAGTATACAGGAATGTAGGTAGGTTAAGAGTGTAGGAGAAAGTGAGCACTACAGATGCTGGAGATCAGAGTCAAGAGTGTGGCACTGGAAAAGCACAGTGGGTCAGGCAGCATCTGAAGAGCAGAAGAATCAATGTTTCGGACATAAGCCCTTAATCAGGAATGAGGCTTGTCGACCAGGGTGCCGAGAGATAAGTGGGATGGGTGTGGAAGGTAGCTGGGAAATGGATAGATACATGAAGGTATTTGGGGGAGTGGGGGGGGGGGGGGGGAAGGGGTGGCGGGCGGCGGTGCGGAAGGTCGGGTGGACAGGTGAGAAAGAAGATGGACCGGTCAGGAGGGTGGTGTTGAGTTGGAGGCTTGGGACTGCAATTACTTGGGGTGAGGAAATGAGGAAACTCGTGAAATCGACATTGATCCATCTGGTTGCAGGTTTCCAAGGCGGAATATCCAGGCATCAGCTGGTAAGGGTTTGGTGATGGAGGAGGCCCAGGACCTGCATGCCCTTGGTGGGAGGGGGAGTTAAAGCGTTCAGCCACGGGGCGGTCGGGTTGGTTGGTGTGGGTGTTCCAGAGATGTTCTCTGAAACCATCCGCAAGTAAGAGTTCTATCTCCCCAATGTAGAGGAGACCACATCGGGTGCAATGGATGCAGTAGATGACATTGGTGGAGGTACAAGTACATTTCTGTCTCATATGGAAGGATCCTTTGAAGCCTTGGACGGAGGTGAGGGGGGAGGTGTGGGTGCAGGTTTTGCACTTTTCAGAGGCCAGGGAAGGTGCCGGGAGGGGAGGGTGGTTTGGTGGGGGGTGTGGATCTGACAAGGGAGTTGTAGAGGGAATAGTCTCATCGAATGCAGATGGAGTGCAGAGGGAAGTATGTCCCTAATGGTGCGGTCTGTTTGTAAGTGGCAGAAGTGGTGGAGAATAATGCAATGTATCCGGATGTTGGTGGGGGAGAAGGTGAGGACCGAGGGTATCTGTCCCTGTTGCGTTGGGAGGAGTGTGCTTCAAGGGTGAAGGTACAGGAAATGGAGCAGATGCACTGGAGGGCATTGTCAACCACGTGGGAGAGGAAATTGTAGTTTTTGAGGTAGGACGCCATCTGGGATGTTCTGTGATGGAATTGGTCCTCCTGGGAACAGATGCAGCAGAGGCAGAGAAATTGGGAATAAGGGATAGTGTTTTTACAGGGGCAGGGTGGGAGGAGGTGTATTCCAGGTAGCTGTGGGAGTTGGTGGGTTTGTAGTAGATGTCAGCAGTTAGTCGGTTGCCAGAGATGGAGATGGAGAGGTCCAGGAAGAGGAAGGAGGTGTCCGAGATTGTCCGGGTGAATTTGAGGTCAGGTCGGAAGGTGTTGGTAGAATTAATGAACTTTTCAACCACCTCAAGCAAATACGAGGTAGTGCCAATCCAGTCATCAATGTACATAGAACATAGAACATAGAAGGATACAGCGCAGTACAGGCCCTTCGGCCCTCGATGTTGCGCCGACCGAGTCCTACCTAACCTATACTAGCCCAATAACTTCCAAATGCCTATCCAATGCCCGCTTAAATGAACATAAAGAAGGAGAGTTCACCACTGATACGGGCAGGGCATTCCATGAACTCACAACCCGCTGTGTGAAGAATCTACCCCTAACATCTGTCCTATACCTACCACCCCTTAATTTAAAGCTATGTCCCCTAGTAACACCTGACTCCATTAGCGGTAAAAGGTTCTTAGTATCTACCCTATCTAAACCCCTAATCATCTTATACACTTCTATCAGATCTCCCCTAAACCTTCTCTTCTCCAATGAGAACAGCCCCAAGTGCCTCAGCCTTTCCTCATAAGATTTTCCTACCATTCCAGGCAACATCCTGGTAAACCTCCTCTGCACTCGTTCTAAAGCTTCCACATCCTTCCTATAGTATGGCGACCAAAACTGCACACAATACTCCAGATGAGGCCTCACCAGAGTCTTATACAACTGCAACATGACCTCAGGACTCCGGAACTCAATTCCTCTGCCAATAAAGCCCAGTACACCATATGCCTTCCTCACAGCACTATTTACCTGGGTGGCAACTTTCAGAGATCTGTGTACATAGACACCAAGATCCCTCTGCTCATCCACACTACCAAGTAGCCTACCATTAGCCCAGTAATCCATCATCTTGTTATTCCTACCAAAGTGAACGACTTCGCACTTAGCTACATTGAATTCCATTTGCCACATTTCCGCCCAGCTCTGCAACTTATCTATATCCCGCTGTAACCTACCACTTCCTTCCTCACTATCCACAACTCCACCGACTTTCGTGTCATCCGCAAACTTGCTTACCCAGCTTTCAAGTCCTTCCTCTAGATCATTTATAAAGATAACAAAAAGCAATGGTCCCAAAACAGATCCTTGTGGTACACCGCTAGTAACTGCGCTCCAAGATGAACATAATCCATCAACTACTACCCTCTGTCTCCTTCCAGCCAGCCAATTCCTAATCCAAACCTCTAATGTATCCTCAATGCCATACCTCCGAAGTTTTAGCATTAGCCTACCATGGGGAACCATGTAGTGGAGGAATAGGTGGGGAATGGTGCCGATGGATGAAGAGGCAGGTTAGTTGAGGCCCATGTGGTTGCTCATTGCCCTTAAGAGTCAAGAGTGAACAAAAGAATGTAAGTTCGGTTCAGAGCATGTAAAGGATTGTTCTTAGGTTGATAGTGAAAGAGTCTCACAAACGATTGAGTTTTTTGAAGAATTAACAAAGAGGATTGATGAGGGCAGAGCGGTAGATGTGATCTACATGTACTTCAGTAAGGTATTCAACAAGCTTCCCCATGGGAGACTGATTAGCAAGGTTAGATCTCATGGAATACAGGGAGAACTAGCCATTTGGATACAGAAATGGCTCAAAAGGTAGAAGACAGAGAGTGGTGGTGGAGGGTTGTTTTTCAGACTGGCGGCCTGTGACCAGTGGAGTGCCACAAGGATCGGTGCTGGGCCCTCTATTTTTTGACATTTTCATAAATGATTTGAATGCGAACATAAGAGGTCCAGTTAGTAAGCTTGCAGATGACACCAAAATTGAAGGTGTAGTGGACAGCGAAGAGGGTTAGTTCAGATTACAACAGGATCTGGACCAGATGGACCAATGGGCTGGGAAGTGGCAGATGGAGTTGAATTCAGGTAAATGCGAGATGCTGCATTTTGGGAAAGCAAATCTTAGCAGGACTTATACACTTAATGGTAAGGTCCTCAGGAGTGTTGCTGAACAAAGAGACCTTGGAGTGCAGGTTCATTGCTCCTTGAAAGTGGAGTCGCAGGTAGATAGGACAGTGAAGGCAGCGTTTGGTATATGCTCCTTTATTGATCAGAGTATGGAGTACCGGAGTTGGGAGGTCATGTTGCGGCTGTATAGGACATTGGTTAGGCCACTGTTTTAATATTGTGTGCAATTCTGGTCTCCTCCCTATTGGAAAAATGTTGTGAAACTTGAAAGGATTCCAAAATGATTTACAAGGATGTTGCCAGGGTTGGAGGATTTATGCTATAGGAAGAGGCTGAACAGGCTGAGGCTGTTTTCCATGGAGCTTCGGAGGCTGAGGGGTGACCTTATAGAGGTTTACAAAATTATGAGGGGCATGGATAGGATAAATAGACAAAGTCTTTTCCCTGGAGTTGGGGAGCCCAGAACTAGAGGGCATAGGTTTCGGATGAGAGGGAAAAGATATAAAAGAGACCTGAGGGGCAACATTTTCACGGAGAGTGTGGTACACGTATGGAATGACCTGCCAGAGGAAGTGGTGGAGGCTGGTACAATTACAACATTTAAGAGGCATTTGGATGGGTATATGAATAGGAATGGTTTGGAGGGATATGGGCCGGATGCTGGCAGGTGGAACTAGATTGGGTTGGGATATCTGGTCAGCATGGACAGGTTGGACCGAACGATCTGTTTCCATGCTGTACATCTCTATGACTGTAATTGGGTACTGCAAATGCTGGAGATTACAGTCAAGATTAGTGTTGGAAACGCACAGCAGGTCAGGCAGCATCCGAGGAGCAGGAAACCCCAACATCAGGAATAACTTCACAGAGGCCATTATCCAGTCACCAACTCACCCTTTTGTTTCCACATGGAGAGTCCTTGACATGGATTCAGCTTCCTCAGAGCCAGCTGAGAGTGAACAGAACATCTGATCGTCCTGTTTATTTTTTTTGGAAGCAGCCTCAGGAGTAGCAGTCAAAGATGTCCCCAGGGTTTAAGTAGGCCCAGGCAGCAGCAGCAGGGGTGCAGGCGAGGTCCAGGCTTCAGTTGCAGGAGCAGGCCCAGACTGTAGCAGCAGTGGTGGTAGTAGCTGCCTGTGCAGCTGAGCGCAGCTTCAAATGAACAGAAATAAGCAAAGAAACCCCAGAAAACAATCACAACAAACTATGAAAAAAAAATTAAAACTAAACTCCTCCTCAGTAGGAAGAAACCAACAGCAGCACATAAGACACACTGTGACTGTTTCGAAGTCAGTCTCCTCTCCTCAAGAGGATTGAAGAGTCCTTCATATGCTGATCCAGCTCCCCTAGAGCCAGCTCTGAGTGAGCAGATCCTTTGATATGCCTGTGTATTTTTCTTCCACTACCACCCAACAGCAGTCATGCTTATTTTTCCCTTGTACCCATGTCATGTGTGCAGGTGTCAGATGCAGTGTAAAACAACAAGTGTGTAAATCTTAATTTATCTGGGAAATAGAACCCACTCACTTCAATAATTTCAGTCCAAGACAAGATCTGAAGCAGCAGCATCGTCTGATATACTCTTGCATGATAGGCACTCCGAATAAAAAACCTTGATACAAATCATTTCTCTTTCCCTCCTCCCACTACTCTAAACCCAGCATCCATTCCTCTTGTTTATCTCTTGCCTTATCAGGCCTTGTGCGTAACAGTATAGGTTTTGCTTGGCCATTTCCACATCCCTCTGTGGACTATTGTTAGAGTATATCCTCCTTCACTGCCATCTGCTTCCTTGCCTGCTAAAGCAACATTTCCTCTCATTCTTCGTCCACACTGAGCCTTATGACCTTGATTGTGGTTTTTGTTTTTGCAGAAGCGGGAAACAGATGCTTATAACTGTTTGTACAAGCATATCTAGCCTAACCTACACTCCCCTTCCTCTTTCATGATTCAGCTTTGTGATTTTCGCAGACAACATTTCTAATTGCTCCTCACAATTTATATATTCCATCACCAGGAAGAAAGGAAACAGACAGTCCTGTTTATTTATATTTTATTAAACAATTCACAGTTTATACAAACAATTACATTTACAGCTGTATACAGAGAAACAGCAATTTTACAAGGGAGGGGAATGACAAAGCCAAGCCCCAAATCCTGACATTCAACCGGTTTCAGGGAAATGAGGACAAACCTGAAATCCCAGTTTCAATCATTACAAACAGTAACAATGATATTCATACATATAAGTCAGTCCACTTGTGTAAGAAACAGCGCATACAATACAGACCCCCAAAAAAACAGCAAGCCTCTCCCCCCCCCACCCCAATCCCTCCCACCTTCTGGCCGCTCTAAGACAGCCCGCCCCTACGCACCTTCCGGCTCTTGGTCCACCCTGACACACCTTTCGACCACCTCTAGGACAACCCACCCCGTTACCCGTCCGGGGCGACAGCGCTGTGGACGGCTTCTGGCTCTCTGTCTGCCCCTACTTACCATTGGGCTCTCATCACCCCACTGCACCGTCCGGCCAGTGGACTACCCCGACACACCTTCCCGCACCTCTAGGACAGCCCGTCCCCTTCCCAGGGACGACAGCGTGTAGGGTAGCCCACAAGTCTTCCGGATCTCAGTCTACCCCTATGCACCATCTGAGACACCTTCCGACCAACTCTAGGACAGCCCAGCCAGATTACCCCTTCTGAAAGTGCTCAGAATGTCATACCCACCTACTGGCTCTAGGGGCAACTGGCATCAGGGGTGGCCTACCCACCCTCTGGTTCTTGGGGTGACAGCTTTCAGGACGACCCATGAACGTCCCAACTCACAGTAAGGCCTGCCAGACCCAGGGAGACCCATGACACACAAGACAGTCTACCCACCATCTAGCTCTCAGGGAGACTGTCATCAGGGTGGCCTACCCACCCTCCGGCTTTCGGGACAGCCTACCAATCTTCAGGTTCACAGGATGGCCTACCCACCCTCCGGCTCTCGGGGTGACAGCTTTCAGGATGACCCATGAGCCTCCCAGCTCACAGTAAGACCTGCCAGACCCAGAGACATGCAAGACAGTGCAGGTGATAAGCCCAACAAACCATATGACAGTTAATTTACCAACAAACAGAGTCCTTTCTAGGCCAGAGTCCATTAGTACAGGAATTTTCCTTCAAAATGTAGAGTCCATTTCCAGGCCTGAGGGGCGGAGAGAGTGCCATACAAGGCCTTGATCAGACCACATCAGAATCAGTCTGTACATTTTTACCTCATTTAAAACATAAAATAATTACATTGGCAGCAAGTTTAACCTGCCTTTTTCCTGGGATGAAGGGCTTATCTTATGAAGGAAAGTTGAACAAGTTGGCTTTTACATATTTAAGTTTGGAAATCTGAGAGATCTTTTTGAAATGTATAAATTTCTCTGAGGGAGCATGATAAGGCGGTTGATGAGACATTGTAAGTTTGACAAGATGTTCTGTAGAATAAGATATCGTCAGAGTCCTACAGCACCGAAACATACCCTTTCGTCCAACTCATCCATGCCAACCAGGTATCCTAATTGGAACTAGTCCCATTATCCTGTGTTTGGTCCATATCCCTCTAAACTCGTCCTATTTATGTCGTCTGTTAAATCTTGTAATTGTACCCACTACAACAATTCTTTTTGTCAATTTGCTCCGTATTTGCACCACCCTCAGGTCTCACCTTAAACCTATGCCCTCTGGGTTTGGACTCCCCCATCCTGGGGCTATTCACTTTTATTGATTTCCCACACAATTTTATAAACCTCTATATGGTCAACCTTCACCCTCCAATACTCCAGTGACAAAAGTCCTAGCCTATCTAGCCTCTCCTTATAACTAAAACCCTGCAGTCCTGGCAACATCTTTGTAAATTTATTCTGCATCCTTTGTAGTTTAACAACATCCTTCCAATAGCAGGGCGATCACAAATTTACCCAGTACTCCAAAAGTGACCTCACCAATGCCTTGCAGAATTATTTTCCCCTGAGAGGGCTGTGACACTGTGTAAATCTCTTCTGTACAAAGTTGTGAAGGCTGAGTTGATGAAGTTATGAAAGAGTGAGCAAGGTGACCTTTTTTTAAAAAAAGATAAGGACCCCGGGGCAACCGATAGAAATGTGGAATTGAAATTGCTACCAGATGAGCAGTGACCTTCTTGAATGGTGGAGCAGACTTGAAGGGACGAACGGCTGATTTTTGTTATGATACTGGTGGAGACAGGTTATGCCTTAGTTCAAGAAAAGAGTAAGGAGTTTTCTGACCACTCAGCTGAGGAAAGGGCTTTGCTGTCCCTCCTGATAACATGAACCTCGAAGGAAATCTTCCTCTGCGCCAGTCACAGAATTAAAGAATTCTTGCGGAAGGATGCCATTCAGCCCATCGTGTCTGTAATTTTCCACATCTAGTACCAATCTCCTGCATTTCCACACTCAACTCTGGCAACATCCTTGTAAATCTTTTCTAAACCTTTTCAAGTTTCACAATATCCTTCCTATAGCAGAGAGACCAGGATTGCATGCTGTATTCCAGAAATTGCCAAACCAATGTCCTGTTCAGCCACAGCATGTCCTCCCAACTCCTACACACAATGCACTGACCAATAATGGCAAGCGTAGCAAACGCCTTCTTCACCACCCTGTCTATCTGCGACTCCATTTTCAAGAAGCTATGAATCTGCATTCCAAGATCTCTTGTTTCATCATCACTCCCCAGACTTTACCATGAAGTGTATTATTCCTACCCTGATTTGCCTTTCCAAGATAGAGCACCTCACATTTATCGACATTAAACTCCATCTGGCACTCCTCGACTATTAGCCCATCTGATCAAGACCCCGTTGTACTTTGAGGTTGACTTGAAATATTACTCTGGATGTAGGTTTGCTCGTTGAGCTGGAAGGTTCATTTTCAGATGTTTCATCGCCATACTAGGCAACATCTTCAGTGAACCTTCCAACTCAGCGAGCAAACCTACATCGAGAACCTCAACCTGAACTACAAACCTTCTCAAATCTTGCTGATATTTTACTGTCATGTATATCGAGTTACAGTAAAAAATGTTGTCTTATGTGCTTTACAGACAGATATCGATAGGTTAAGCTGGCAAAAATGTTGGCAAATGGAGTGCAATGTGGGAAAATGTGAAGTTGTTCATTTGGAAGGGAAATCAAAAGAATAGAATATTATTTAAATGGAGAAAGCTTCAGAAAGCTGTAACACCAAGGGACTTGGGGCAACTAGTGAATGAAACATGGAAAGCTTGCACACGGGGGGCAGCAGGTAATTGGGAAGACTAATGGAATATTGGATGAAAACAGAAATTTCTGGAGAGACTCAGCAGGTCGGGTAGCATTCGTGGAGAGAAAACAGAGTTAATGTTTTGAGTCTGGTGATCTTTCTTCAGAACTGAAGTGGAATGTTTGCCCTTATTTGAAGGGGGTTGGAGTATAAAAGTCAGGAAGTCTTACTGCAACTGTGCAAGGTGCTTGTGAGAGCACATCCGGAGTACTGTGAGCACTTCTGGTCACCTTATTTAAGAAAACATGTTGTTTCATTGGAGGAAGTTAAGGGAATGTTCAGGGGTATAGCCCCCATGATGGAGGGATTGTCTTAAAAACAAAACCTAAACAGGATTCTACTCACTGGAGTTTAGAAGAATGAGAGGTGACCTCACTGAAATGGACAGGATTAAGGGGCTTGACAGGATAAATGCTGAAAGGATGTTTCTCCTCATGGGAGAGTCCACCAGGGTGGGTATTATCTCAGAATAAAGGGGCACCAGTTTATGACTGAGATGAGGTGGAATTTCCTCTCTTAGAAGATTGTGAATCTTTGGAATTCCTTGTATATATTTAAGGCTCAGATGGATAGATTCTTGGTCAGTGGAGAATTAAGGGTTATGGGGATAGGGCAAGAACATGGATGTGAGGAATGTTGAATCAGCCATGATCCTAGTGAAGCTGGCTTGAGGGACTAAATGGCTGACTCCTGTCCTGACTTGTTAATGGTCTTACATTTACTGATGAACCTATTCAAAGATGTTATCACACAACTCTGGAGCAGAAGTGACTTGAACCTGGGTCTCCGAGGCTCACACCGCATGGATCCTAGTTTACTTTATATCATGCACTTGACATTGATGCTGGTAGTTATAGCTGCAATTCGCACCAACCTGCCTTAGATCAAATTAATGAAGCGAAGCCACTGCAGGTTTTCAAAAGGTAAGTCTCCAACCTCGCATCATGCATTGATGAAGCAGCTGAGAATTTGAATGCAGAGAATGTTGTCTGAACTGGATTCAATGAAGTGTTTCACCAGGCGCCAGATAAAAATGGCTGGACAACAAAATTGACAACACAAGCCCTGATTCATGGATTTTGTTTTGGACGAGAGGTTGGTCGGTTGGTAGTTGGGAATGATCCACACAGCTGGGACATATAAACATCAAGACCCGGAGCAGGAGAAGATGATTTGGCCCTACATGACGCCCACCATACTGTATGATCATGGCTAATCCTCTATCTCACAGCCATACCTCCACTTTCTCCCCATGCCTTTGATGCTTTTGAAACCTAAATATTTGTTAGTCACATTCTTGGATATATTGAATTACTCAAACTCCACAGCTTTCTGTGGTACAGAATTCCATAACTTCACTATCCTGTAAGTTAAGAAATGTTTCCGCATCTCAGCCCTAAATAGACGACAGCTTTTATTCAATATGTCAGTGATATCAATCTTGGAGTATGTGGCAAAATGCCCATATTCGGGGCAATGATAAACCTGGAGGATTGGCAAATGGTGAGGATGATGTAAATTGTCCAGAGTCATCACAATGAACAGACAGCATCCAGTCAGAGGTGAATACAGAAGAGTGTAAGGTGATATGTTTTGGGAGAAGGATGTGGAGAAGTAATAGAAATGTAATGGCACAATCGTAAAGAGTGCACAGGGTTAGAGGGATCTGGCAATAAACATTCATCAATATTAGAAGGTGGAGGAGGCCATAAGAGGGTAGAAAAGCAGAAGGCTTCATAAATAGAGGCATTGATGCCAATAAATGGTTGAGTTATGCTGCATGTCAAATTGGTTTAGCCCCAGTTGGATTGTTGTGATCATTTTAGGTGACTATAAAACGATGTGAGGGCCCTCAGGACAGGGAGGAGAGGAGATTTCGCAGAATGGTGCCAGGGTTTAAGTTGGATGGCTCAGTTGGAAAGGTCAATGATGCTCCCATTGGAACAAAGGGGAGTGGGGTGAGGTTTATTTAATGGGTATAGGGTGAGCACTCGGTAATGAAGTCAAGGAAATATACTTCACTGTTCACCGATTGTACAAATGCAATGGAATGCAGATGTAAGATTTTGGGTTAGAGGCATGGTGGGGAGATCTGAGGAATTGAAACGTAAATGAAGCCTAAACTACATTTGTATGAGATGATGGCCAGTTCCGATGTAAGTTGGATAAAAAAAGAGATCTGCTCCCATCCATACAAGGAACAAGAGTAGGCCATTGGCCCTTTTGATCCTGTTCCACCATCCACTTTCCTGCATACCATCGATAATCTATCCTCCCCTTGGTAACCAAGGATCCATATCTCCCATGCCACAAGGACCGAGGATAAAAGATATTTTTTGACACAATGTGAATAAAGTGTCTTGTGTCTTGCGGAAGGGGTGGCATGGTGGCTCAGTGGTTAGCACTGTTTCCTCACAGTGCCAGGGACCTGGGTTCGATTCCAGCCTTGGGCGCCTGTCTGTGTAGAGTTTGCACATTCTCCCCATGTCTGCATGGGTTTCCTCCGGGTGCTCTGATTTGTTGCCACAATCCCCAAAGATGAGCAGGCCAGGTAGATTTGTTGTGCTAAATTGCCCAAAGTATTCGGGTGTATTAGTCAGGGGTAAATATCGGGTAGGGTAATGAGTGTGGATGGGTTGCTCTTCAGAGGATTGGTGTGGACTTGTTGGGCCAAATGGCCTGTTTCCATACTGTAGAGAATCTAATGTGTGGTGTCCTTCACTCTGAGGGAGGAGCTTTGGATTCAAGTCCTACTCCAGGAGCTGATGGCCATAGGAAAGTGTCTTCATTGCTATTGTGAGACACCCAAGGGTATCGGCCAAGTGCTGCAAAATGGGATGAGAATAGCTTGGAGCTTGTCTTTTTGACCAGTGCAGACATGATAGGCTGAAGGGCAACTTATTATTTTGGTGCTCTAAACCTCAATAACCAGAGAGCATGGAGTCATAGCATCATAAGTATGGAACAGACCCTTCAGTTCAACCTGTCTGCGCTGACCAGTCATCCCAATCTGAACTCGTCCCATTTGCCAGCCTTTGGCATATATCTTCGAGTAAAAAGTGAGGTCTGCAGATGCTGGAGATCAGAGCTGAAAATGTGTTGCTGGTTAAAGCGCTGCAGGTCAGGCAGCATCCAAGGAACAGGAAATTCGATGTTTCCGGCATAAGCCTGATGTAGGGCTTATGCCCGAATCGTCAAACTTCCTGTTCCTTGGATGCTGCCTGACCTGCTGCGCTTTAACCAGCAACACATTTTCAACTTTGGCACATATCTCTCTAACCTATTCCTATTCATGTCCACATGTAGTTGCCTTTTAATTATTGTCATTGTACCAGCCGCCTGCACAACCTCTTGGTAGCTCATTCCAGGCACACATCATCCACTGCATGAAAAACTAATCCCTCAGGTCTTTCCCCTCTCACCTTAAACCTATGCTTCTAGTTTTGGACTCCCCCCACCCTTGGGAAAAGACCTTTGGCAATACAAACAACGTGGAAGGAATCAAAATGGGACAAGAACAGAAAAGGAGGTCAGCTAAATAATTCTGAGCAGCAACAGAAAAGTGTAGCCAAGCACGTATGTAAGCTAGCTAGCTTACTGAAACTGGCTCCAGTTAAGTGAGAAGACAGGAAGATCGAAACAACACTCAACAGGTTATGTAGACATTTAAGGTCAATGATCTAATGCTAAACATCATGTACCTAGATCAGGATCTGATTGATCAGTTGTGTTGCTCAGGCTTGAAATCAAAATGTAATTTGTGAAAAGGGAACGCTGAATTGTGTGTAAAAGTGTGATTGCAACTGCCTGTTTCAGACTCTCCAGGTAAGGGTGGTCTTTGACCCGGCTGGTTGAGTCTTCTTGCATGTATGTGATAAAGGAAGCTGTGTGAAGTGTACTATCATCCGGCTGATCATTTCAACATCTATCCATGCCCCTCCTGATTTTATGAACTTCTGTAAGGATACCCCTCAGTATCCGACACTCCAGGAAAAATAGCCCCAGCCTATTCGACCTCTTACTGTAACTCAACCGCTCCAATCTCGGCAACATTCTGGTAAATCTTTTCTGCACCTTCTCAAGTTTAACAATATCCTTTCTTTCGAAGGGCGACCAGAATTGTATGCAGTATTTTAAAAGTGGCCTCACCAATGTCCTCTACAGACAATAGATCACACTTGGTAATGGCAAAGGCATATCAGAGATAGTCAAAGATACTCCTACTTATAGACAATAGGTGCAGGAGTAGGCCATTCGGCCCTTCGAGCCAGCACCACCATTCATTATAATCATGGCTGATCATCCACAATCAGTATCCTGTTCCTGCCTTATCCCCATAACCCTTGATTCCACTATCTTTCAGAGCTCTATCCATCTCTGGTACAGCTGCAACATCACATCCCAACGCCTATACTCAATGCATTGACCAATGAAGGTAAAGGTATCAAACACATACATCACCACCCTGTCTATCTGCAATGCACTTTCAAAGAACTATATCCCTGTCCTTCTCTCTAAGGCAAAAGCTCTGTGTTCAAGTCCCACTCCAGGAGTTGATGACCACAGGCAAGTGTCTCCATTGCACTGGTGAGGCATGAAAGGTGCTGTTCCCAGTGCTGGAAAATGAGACTGGAGTAGAAAGAGCCTGTTTTGCCAGCACAGACTCGATGGGCTGAAGGATCTATTTTTCTGGTGCTCTCAAGTGTAGGGAGGTTAGGAATAATGCAGTGATCTCTAAGGAGGGTGCCTGTAACCAGAAGGGTGGATTGAAGTGTGTATACTTCAATGCCAGAAGTATAAGGAATAAGGTAGGTGAACTTGCAGCGTGGGTTGGTACCTGGGACTTCGATGTTGTGGCCATTACAGAGACGTGGGTAGAACAGGGACAAGAATGGCTGTTGCACGTTCCAGGGTTCAAATGTTTTAGTAGGATCAGACATGGGGGTAAAAAAGGGGGAGGCGTGGCATTACTTGTCAAAGATAGTATCACAGCAGTGGAATGGACGATTGAAGAGGACTTGCCATCTGAGGTAGTTTGGGCTGAGGTTAGAAATAGGAAAGGTGAGGTCACCCTGTTAGGTGTTTTCTACAGGCCTCCTAATAGTCCTAGAGAAGTAGAAGATAATATTGCGAGGATGATTCAGGAAAAGAGTGAAGGTAGCAGGGTGGTTGTTATGGGGGACTTTAACTTCCCAGATATTGACTGGGAGAGCTATAGCTCGAGTTCATTAGATGGGTCGGTGTTTGTACAATGTGTGCAGGAGGGTTTCCTGACACAATATGTCGACAGGCCAACAAGAGGGGAGGCTATATTGGATTTGGTTCTAGGTAATGAACCAGGCCAGGTGTTAGACTTGGAGGTAGGTGAGCACTTCGGGGACAGCGACCACAACTCGGTGACTTTTACTTTAGTGATAGAGAGGGATAATCGTGCGCCGCAGGGCAAGAGTTATAGCTGGGGGCAGGGAAATTATGATGCAGTGAGGCATGACTTAGGATGTGTGGATTGGAAAAACAGGCTTCAAGAGAAGAACACTAATGAGATGTGGGGATTGTTCAAGGAGCAGCTACTGCGTGTCCTCGATAGGTATGTACCAGTCAGGCATGGTGTAAAGGGCCTTGTGAGGCAGCCGTGGTTTAGTAAGGAATTGGAGTCCCTTGTGAAAGGGAAGAAGGCGGCATATGTAAAGATGAGGCGTGAAGGTTCAGTAGGGGCGATTGAGAGTTATAAGGTAGCCAGGAAGGAGCTAAAGAGGGAGCTAAGAGAAGCGAGAAGGGGACATGAAAAGTCTTTAGCTGGTAGGATTAGGGAAAACCCAAAGGCTTTCTATAGGTATGTCAAGAATAAAAGGATGACTAGGGTAGGTATCGGTCCAGTCAAGGATAGTAGTGGGAAGTTGTGTGTGGAGGCGGAGGAGATTGGAGAGACATTAAATCAGTACTTTTCATCAGTATTCACTCAGGAACAGGACACTGTTGCTGATGTGAATATGGAATCACAAATAATTAGAATGGATGCCCTGGAAATATGCAGGGAAGAGGTTTTGGGAATATTGCAAAGGATGAATATAGATAAGTCTCCTGGGCCTGATGGCATTTACCCCAGGATCCTATGGGAAGCTAGGGAGGAGATAGCAGAGCCATTGGCCTGGATTTTTATGTCGTCATTGTCAACGGGAATAGTACCAGAGGACTGGAGGATAGCGAATGTGGTCCCATTGTTCAAGAAAGGGAGTAGGGATAGCCCTAGTAACTATAGGCCAGTGAGTCTGACTTCAGTGGTGGGCAAAGTCTTAGAGAGAATGGTAAGGGATAAGATTTATGAACATCTGGGTAGGAATAACGTGATCAGGGATAGCCAGCATGGTTTTGTGAAGGGCAGGTCGTGCCTCACAAAACTTATTGAGTTCTTTGAGAAGGTGACTAAGGAAGTGGACGAGGGTAAAGCAGTAGATGTTGTGTATATGGATTTTAGTAAGGCGTTCGATAAGGTTCCCCATGGTAGGCTAATGCTAAAACTACGGAGGTATGGCATTGAGGATACATTAGAGGTTTGGATTAGGAATTGGCTGGCTGGAAGGAGACAGAGGGTAGTAGTTGATGGATTATGTTCATCTTGGAGCGCAGTTACTAGCGGTGTACAACAAGGATCTGTTTTGGGACCATTGCTTTTTGTTATCTTTATAAATGATCTAGAGGAAGGACTTGAAAGCTGGGTAAGCAAGTTTGCAGATGACACAAAAGTCGGTGGAGTTGTGGATAGTGAGGAAGGAAGTGGTAGGTTACAGCGGGATATAGATAAGTTGCAGAGCTGGGCGGAAATGTGGCAAATGGAATTCAATGTAGCTAAGCGCGAAGTCGTTCACTTTGGTAGGAATAACAAGATGATGGATTACCGGGCTAATGGTAGGCTACTTGGTAGTGTGGATGAGCAGAGGGATCTTGGTGTCCATGTACACAGATCTCTGAAAGTTGCCACCCAGGTAAATAGTGCTGTGAGGAAGGCATATGGTGTACTGGGCTTTATTGGCAGAGGAATTGAGTTCCGGAGTCCTGAGGTCATGTTGCAGTTGTATAAGATTCTGGTGAGGCCTCATCTGGAGTATTGTGTGCAGTTTTGGTCGCCATACTATAGGAAGGATGTGGAAGCTTTAGAACGAGTGCAGAGGAGGTTTACCAGGATGTTGCCTGGAATGGTAGGAAAATCTTATGAGGAAAGGCTGAGGCACTTGGGGCTGTTGTCATTGGAGAAGAGAAGGTTTAGGGGAGATCTGATAGAAGTGTATAAGATGATCAGGGGTTTAGATAGGGTAGATACTAAGAACCTTTTACCGCTAATGGAGTCAGGTGTTACTAGGGGACATAGCTTTAAATTAAGGGGTGGTAGGTATAGGACAGATGTTCGGGGTAGATTCTTCACACAGCGGGTTGTGAGTTCATGGAATGCCCTGCCCGTATCAGTGGTGAACTCTCCTTCTTTATGGTCATTTAAGCGGGCATTGGATAGGCATTTGGAAGTTATTGGGCTAGTATAGGTTAGGTAGGATTCGGTCGGCGCAACATCGAGGGCCGAAGGGCCTGTACTGCGCTGTATCCTTCTATGTTCTATGTTCTAACCTTTATGACCAGAGGGCACAGCTTGAAGTGTATTTTTGGAGCCAGATCCACTGGGAGAGTTTGAGAATGAGTTTTATGTTTGCTCAGCGAATGAGCATTGGGAGATGGTTTGGGAGGCAGGGATATGGGGAAATAGGCAGGTGACTGGCACTAGGCAATAGGAGTGCGAAAGGCCTGAGGGGCTGAATGGCCTTGTTCTCCACTGTAAGGTGAGTAACTGAGAGAAGGAGTGTGCATGGATCTTGCTGGAGCTGGGGGCAAGGAGACTGCAGGGGAGTTGGGGAGAGGAAATGTCATAGGCGAAGTTGAAAAGCTATCATTTCTACTTTCTCGTTTTCTCACTCTCTCTTGCACTTGCCTTTTAGAAACGTTGGCAATACCACCACGATACCCTCGACCAAGTCGTCTTGACAGCGCAACTGAAAGACCAGCCGAACATCAGCACCTCCATCTTCGTGGGCAGTGCCTACTTCATGGCCACCAGAGAGTTTGTCGGCCATGTGTTTGCCAGTGCTGAGATCCAGGCCTTCCTCAAGTAGTCGGAGGACACCTTCAGCCCGGACGAGCGTGTGTGGGCTACCCTGCACAGAATGCCCAATGTACGTGGCTCTATCCCGTACACCCAAGAGGCCACCAGGACACTTGGCCGGGCAGTAAAGTGGTCCTTTGAGGCTGGTGACGTTGCGAGGGGTGCCCTGTACCCTCTCTGCACGGGAAGGTATCGCCACTTGGTTTGTGTGTATGGGGCAGGAGATCTGCAGTGGGTGGTCCGTCAGAGATGTTACTTTGCAAATAAGTTTGACTCCAACATGGACAACACGGCAGTACAGTGCATGGAGGAATATCTCCAAAACAGGACACTTGATAAAATTAGGACTGGGTTGGAGGTTGGGACAGAGTAAACCTCGGTGATGGTCGTAGCGATGGTGGGTGAGACATTGGAAACACTGAGAGACTGGGCACTGTGAAACTGGGCACTGTGAGACTATACTATAACACTGGCTCTTGCGGAGGCCAGGCACTGTGAAACTGCATGCTGCAACATGGCAGCACTAGGTAGTGTGAGGCTGGGCACTATAGTGTTGGGCACTGTGGAGATTGGATACCTTAATACTATCCACTGTAACACTGGGCACTGTGAGACTTAGCACTGTAACATTAGTTACTGTGAGAGTCAAAATGTGCGGTGCTGGAAAAGCACGGCAGGTCAGGCAGCATCCAAGGAACAGGAGAATCAATGTTTCAGGTATAAGCCCTTCATCAGGAATGTGGGGGAATAAGGGCGTTGAGAGATAAATAGAGTGAGGGTGGGACTTTTGGTGAAGGTAGCTGGGAAGGTGCTCGGTAAGTCCAGTTGGATGGGTGATTGTGATTGGTCAGTGGGGAAGGTCGAACATATAGTTAGGAAGGAAGATGGACAGGTCAAGAGGAGAGAGCCGACTTGGAGGGTTGGATCTGGGATGAGGTGGGGGCAGAGGAGAGATTTGGAAACTAGTGACATCAAAGTTGATGCCAAGTGGTTGAGGGCCCCAAGGCAGAAGATGAGATGCTCTTCCTCCAGTCTTCAGATAGCTTGGATTTGGTGAGGCAGGAAATGTCATTGTGGAGTGGGAAAGGGAGTTGAAGTGGTTGGCCACAGGTCAATGGGGTTATTTGTGCCCAGTCTCACCAGGGACACATCCACCAATAATACTCAACACTGCACTAGTGAGCACTGCATTACTGGAACATTGCACGAGTGAGCACAGTACAGCTGGACCCTGCAAGACCGGTATTGTGACCATCACTTTTTTTTTATTTTTCTCATTTTGGGTTGGAACTGAGTCCAAATTGAGAATTGAACTTTGAACAGTGGCTAGTTCTTCTTTCAAAAAAAAACTGGAGAGACAAAAGACTGGTGTTTGCTGTTAGGATCTGGCCAGGAAAGATAATGCAGATGAATTACAGCTCTCTGAACACAGCAGACGATTCAGCACTGAGATGTAGTTCTGCTCAGGGACTGACAGCTGGATGGATATTGAATGGGTCAGTCAGTAAGAGGAATGCTGCCAAGCAGGTAACCACAGAGAATGGTGAGAGAGAACGCAAAAACCATGAGTGACCTCGCTCTGAATGGATTTTGGGCTGGGAGGAAGTGCTTCTTTGGAAGTTGCTGGACTGGTCTGGTCTTCCTTTTTGGTTTGACTTTGTCTAGTTATTTCCCCAGTTGTTAACTTGTTAAAAGGTCTGAGATGAGAATGTGAATCTTCAGAAATGAGTATGAGTCTCCACAGGTCTTCAGAATTTGTTCGCATTGACTGGTGACTTTAAGTTCAAACAGGGTGTACAGTTCTTGTGCCTGTAATGCAACCCAGTATCAAAGGATTTCATGATGGCCTACTATTTATCATTGAAACTGTTATCAACTGGCAAATTAAAATTGGAAACAAGTTTATCTCTTAACTGTCTGCTGGTGTGCGAATTGGCGGGGTGCATGGGTTTATGATCATCTGTGTTCTGCCAAAGTGACATAAACAGAAATTAACAATTTATTAAGTTATAAACTTGATATCCAAGATCTGTAATTTGTAAATTCTGGTTAGGAACAATTGAACGATTTTGAGGGCCATTGAATGGTTGAACGTCACTGTGTTGCAAATCCAGTGATCGGGAGGCTGGTTTTGGTTGAGCTTCATTTTCCTGTGTCACCCCAGACACCGTACCTCCAGGTGCAATAACTTTGGATATTGTCACTCCCTGTATGACACTGTCAGTCTGGACACCGTACCTCCAGGCACAATAACTCTGGATATTGTCACTCCCTGTATGACACTGTCAGTCTGGACACCGTACCTCCAGGCACAATAACTCTGGATATTGTCACTCCCTGTATGACACTGTCAGTCTGGACACTCCAACGTTTGACACTGTCACTCCGGTTACAACACTGTCCCTCTGGACACTATCACTAGACACTGTGAGATCAGACTGTGACACTGGACAGTGTAATGCTGGACATTGCGATGTCCGATGTTTTAACTATAAACACTAACACCGGAAATAGTGACACTGGATATCATTTGGATGCAGATAGAAATGAAAACAGTCAAAAAGAAAACAAATGAGATAAAATCTACTTGTAGAAATGGGAACTAAATGGGACTGAGTGAGAATGATTATGGCTGCTTAATGAACAGAAATCAGAACACTGCAATGATGTCCACATCTAATTGAGGATCTCGGGGTGGTTTGTATAAAGAATACCAGATATGCGGGAGTGAGTTTCAGACTGGAATCTAATCGAGAGGTTCAGGGTGGTTTCTGTACAAATGACGGAAGCTGACCTATGTGTGTGAATGGCCCGTGTTAGTCTAACATCCAGGGATTGTTTAATGGAGCTTGCTTCATACTTCAAGGACTCAGACATCTCCATTTTATCCATCTCCCACCAAAATTGAAGCTATACAAAGAGAAATGTTGCCTCTGTAATGCCATATGTAATGCCATCTGTATACATCCAGGGCAGGTACAATCCTGGGATTGATAAGAGTAAATCTCCCTCCACTTCATCCTCATCAAACACTCCCAGGACGGGGACAGAATGGTGTTAGGTACAGAGGAAGAACTCATCTCGATATTATTCCCATCATTGTTCCTTTGGCCATGGGTTTGAAATGCCATCCCCACATTGTCATTGACTATAGATCTGTCACTGATTTTAGTTTCATCATTTATGAATGTATTCAGCCCAGTGAGACCTCACAGCTCTCTCTCCCTCATAGGCATTGACAATGTGTCTGTCTCTCCTCTTCTGCCTCCTTACTTCTCTCTCTCTCTCTTTGCCTCTCACTTCTCTGCCTCCCTCCCTCATCTCTGCTTTCTGTGGGTTTTCTGTGGGTTCGTGACACCATTGCGATGTTAAGAGAGAGTGTACCATGAATGTCACGGTGTTTGCTGTGCCCTGGAGGTTGGAGGACTAGCTGGTGGGCAGTAAACAAGGTCATTTCCAGCTTGGTGAACTAGTACCACCCCAGCCTCAAATTTACCTGGACCATCTCAGACTCCTCCCTTCCCTTCCTCGACCTCTCCATTTCTATCTCTGGCGACCGACTCAACACAGATTCTACCTCCTCCCTCCCTGCCTCCTGTATAAACGTTATCCCATATTCCCAATTCCTTTGCCTCCGCCGCATCGGATCCCAGGAGGACCAATTCCACTATTGAACTGCCCAAATGGCCTCCTTTTTCAAAGACCGCAATTTCCCCTCGGACGTGGTCGACGATGCTCTCCACCGCATCTCCTCCATTTCCCGCACCTCCGCCCTTGAACCCTGCCTCTCCAATTGCCACCAGGACAGAACCCCACTGGTCCTCACCTTCCACCCTACCAACCTTCGGATACATTGTACCATCCTCTGTCATTTCCGCCACCTCCAAACAGACCCCACCACCAGGGATATATTTCCCTCCCGACCCCTATCAGCGTTCCACAGAGACCACTCCCTCCGCGACTCCCTCGTCAGGTCCACACCCCCCACCAGCCCAACTTCCACTCCCAGACTTTCCCCTGCAACCACAAGAAGTGCAAAACTTGCGCCCACTCCTCCCCCTCACCTCCCTCCAAGGCCCCAATGGATCCTTCCATATCCGTTGCAAATTCACCTGCATCTCCACACACATCATTTACTGTATCCGCTGCACCCGATGTGGTCTTCTCTACATGGGGGAGACAGGCCGCCTACTTGCGGAATGTTTCATGGAACACCTCTGGGACACCCGCACCAACCAACCCAACCACCCCGTGACTGAACACTTTAAGTCCCCCTCCCACTCCACGAAGGACATGCAGGTCCTTGGCCTCCTCCATTGCCAGACCTTGACCACATGACGCCTGGAGGAAGAGCGCCTCATTTTCCGCCTAGGAACCCTCCAACCACTCGGAATGAATGTAGATTTCTCCAGCTTCATTTCCCTCCCCGCACCTTATCTCAGTCCCAACCCCCGGATTCAGCACCGCCCTCTTGACCTGCAATCTTCTTCCTGACCTCTCCGCTCCTACCCCCTCTCCGGCCTATCACCCTCACCCTCACCTCCTTCCACCTATTGTATTCCCAGTGCCCCTCCCCCAAATTCGCCCCCACCTTTTATCTCAGCCCGCTTGGCACACCAGCCTCATTCCTGAACAAGGGACTATGCCTGAAACTTCGGTTCTTCTGCTCCTGAGATGCTGCCTGGCCTGCTGCGCTTTTCCAGTGCCACACTTTTCTACACTGGTCTCCAGCATCTGCAGTCCTCACTTTCTCCGAGTTAATACCATGTGAGGCTGCCTGAAGGGTCACTGCTAAAGACGCAGGCACTTACAATTGATAGCAATGAGTAGCTGAAGGGAACAAATGTAATGTTTCCAAATTCACTGAAAAGTGGGTGGGAGAGAAAGCTGTGGGGACGACCGAGGATATGGGCAACTTCACTGAGTGAGAAAGGAATTAGCAGATGGAATATAATGTGCAGCAGATATTTCCAAGCTAACTTAGTGACTGATTAAAATTCCCATTCCTTGCTCAGTCCATCCTTCTACACCCAAAGGTGATTTGTCCCTGTGGGACAGCAGTGTAGGTCAAATTGCGGGATATGAAGTGTTCCCAGTCTGAGCTACAACATGAGGAGCACAAGGATTGAGGTGATTATTCTGTTGTGGAAGTTGAATGAGTTTTGGAAACAGAGTCCCTGTGATTGACAACACTATGAACCTGGCAGCATCCAGAACCCAAGTAAGGCGTCAGAGGAATCACAGATGGAAGTGGGAAGGGACTGGGCAAGGGCAGAAAAAAATCGAGTCAATGTTCTGGGGACATGAGTTTGAATCCTACCGTGGCAGATGGTGGGAATTGAATTCAATTTCAGGGGAAAAGGAACGAGTCTTCCCCATTACAATATTGTTGTGAAAACCCGTCTGATACACTAATGAGCTTTAGGTAAGGAAATTTGCCATTTGACCTGGTCTGGCTTACATGTGACTCCCGAACCACAGCAATGTGCTTGACCTTTAACTACCCTCTAGGCAACTGGGGATGGACAATAATGCCGGCCCAACCAATGATGTTCCCATTTGTGAACAGGTTTAAATAAAGTTCTCCAGCTCTGGAACCCTCCTGGTAATCTTCCTGTGCCAATTATCCAAGATTGATGAATTCTTTGGCAATGCAGTTCAGTTCAGTTCCCAGTTCAACATTTAGCTCAATTGACAGGTTTTGTGTAGCTCTAATTTTTAATGTTTGCTTTAATGATTAATAGCATTAGGTACTTATCTGTGATCATCATCTCAACTTGTCAAAGATCATAGAATCCCTACACTGCAGAAAGAGACCATTTGGCCCATTGAGTTTGCATTGACCCTCCACAACCCAGGGCTTGGTCATGACATGGGCTGCTTCAGGCACAGCCAACTCCATTTTCACCTGTAGCTCCATGATCCGCCTGTCTTTCTCCCTGCCTCACAATTATTCATCCCTTTGTCTGCCAGACTGCTCTTCTCTCTCCCTTTCTGGGCTCCATCTATTGGAGGAGCGGGACACAAGTAAGTTGTTCTCTCTTACTGGTTCCCTTCATGAGAGTTTCAGGTCTCGTCTGGTTGACCATCTCCTCACGAAGTGAGAAATTTGGTCCCTCGTGTTGCTACTGCGAATCTGATGCTCCCCAGTCAGAATCTGTTCTCCGTCCTTGCCATTTGAAGCACATCTTTGAGATGGTGGTTAAAGGGCAATCAACATTTAGGAGTGAAGTGATGTAATAATCAGCAAAAACAACCTTGACCCTGTCTGTCCTGCTACCAGTTGTCAGGAAGAAGTACTTTACTATGTTCATTGTATGTGTTGCCAATTTCAATGTCGAAGCTGAAACCGAACAGCATTCCTGTTTTCGTTCCTCACTCGTGTTTGAAACATAAATCTTTAACCATGCGTTATTTATCAGTCAGAACTATTTCATGTCTTCTGAAAACACTCCTGGGCCAGACCAGGTAAAATTCCCAGATTCCCTTTGGTGAAGGACATGAGTGAAGCAGATGTGTATTTACAGCAATTGGTGTTAGTTTCATAGTTCCATTGCAGAACCTAACTTTCAATTCCAGATGGATTAATTATTTGAGATTAAATTCTGCCAATTGCTGGTATTTGTATCACAGAGAGAATGCAGGGCTGTTGTCTGAGTATTTGTGTGATCAAAGGATCAAGAAATTGCCAGCTATTTGAACTTGATATTACAGTGTGGTGTATTTCTCTCACCTCTATGAAGGATAAAGCAAAACACACGAGATATTACATTGACTCAAGAAAAGCAATTCCTGGAATTCTGAAATAAAATGGGAGTGATGTGGAGTCTTCCTTGTTTCAACAAGATTCAGTGGAAAATTTCAGTAGCAGCTGGTGAGCGTTGGGGTGTGGGTGATAGTCATTGTCAAGCAGAGGGAGATGGAGCTGTGATTGTAAAACCTTCACAGAGTCCTAGAGGTCTACAGCGTGGAAACAGGCTTTGCGGCCCAATTTGACAATGCCACTCAGTTTTCACTGTTAAATAGTCCCATTTGCCTGTGTTGGCCCATATACCCACCGCCTCGCCTCTCTCTCTCTCCTCCCCACCCCAGCAGTCCCTCACTCCCACAGATTATTGATAAAGGGGACTCAGTAATAGCAGTGCCACTGAGTTTCATGTTAAAATGGTGAAACTTAACAATAAGACTCGAAACAGAAAGTAATCCTTGATGTCGAGGAAACAGCAGTAATGAGGTGAAGCAAGGAGATGTAATGCACATGGACAGGACAAACAAGACAAGGAAATACACGATGAACAACAGGACCCTGGGAAGCATTGACAATCGATTTGGGGTGAATGTACACCAGTCTCTGAAGGTAGATAAAGAATGGCTTTTATTAGCCTGACATCTTGTTTCTGTCCTTGGGATTTTCACTTGCGATCTCTTCCTCCCTTGAACTCTCTTTCTCTCATTCCCTCCCTCTGACTGTCACTATCTCATTCTCTGTCTGTTGGTTCTTCTCTTTTTCTCTCAATGCATTTTCTCTCCCTCTTTCTTCCTGGCCCCTCTGCTCTGTCCCAGTGGCAGGGAAGGGGGATTGGGAAGATTTGGACTTAGTGCCACAAGTTGCTGTACAGTTAATGCAGTAGGATACACATTTCCCATGTCTCTCCCTGGTTTTACCCTCACTGTTGTCCAAACCGGCCAGGGGGTGGAGGGATGAGTGGAAGGGGCATTAAGTACCTTTCTCATTGAGTGTGTGATCGGTTGGCTGCAGACTGGAATCTTGCTGTGCATTAAAGCAGTCAGTCAAAAGATCAGTTAGTCTCTGAACATACTCACTATGTTCTTTAGCTCAGGGATTGTGAGTCTGTGAGGAGAGGCAGAGTAGCCATGCCCTGAGTTCTTGAGCAGAGGAATGGGAAGCAAGGAGGTGGTGAGAGAGAGAGCCATGGAGAGGAGGAGTGTTTGATGGGGCTTGAGGGGGAAGTGGCTGTTGTAGGAGAGAGAGAGATGGAAGGGTGAGAGGACAAAGAGGCAGAGTATGAGACAGGGCGGAAGAGCGGTCTCCCCAGGTAGGGGAGTAACAATGCCATTCAGGGCAAGGCCTGAGGAGCTGGACAGCACTAGGATCATTTAATGGGGAGTGTGGGTGGAGGATGGGGGATTGTTGGTGGTTGTGGTGGTAGGGAGGCATGATGGGCTGAAAGGATTATCTGTGTGATGTGAAGCTTCCATAATTCTGGGACTGGGATCTTGCTGTGCACAAAAGGAGTCAGTTACAGGCCAGTTAGTCCAGGCAAACTCATTAATCTCTGCGCCAGGGAGTGGGGCTCAGCATGATATGGGGGACAGCAAAATATTTGTGAGGGTACACATTGGGTGAGGAGTATATTTGGGTGGGTAAAATAATTGGGGAAGAGCAAACATTTGGGAGGGGACTAAAATGGGAACAGAATAGGGGGATGCAATATTGTGTGGGCACTTTCAGATCTAAGAGAAAAAGACAGGGTGAAAGAGAGAATCAGAGAGAAAGAGACAGAGATGGTAAGTGACAGAGAGAAGAGAGGAAGAGTGGGGATGAAGAAACAGGAACAGAGAGAGAACAGAGAGATCGAGGAGGAGGAGAGCAAGTGAAGAACAGAGACAGAGAGAGCGAGAGAATCTCAGAGAGGGAGAGAGAGAAGGGCAGAGGGAGAGATAGGGAAGAGAGAGAAAGAAAGATGGAGACATGAGAGAAAGAGAAGGACAGTGAGAGGGAGATAGAAAGAGGGAGGCAGACAAAAGGACACAGAGAGAGAGAGAGAAAAGAGGAAAAGGCAGACAGGGACAAACAGAAGTTAAGACATGGACAGACTTAATATTTCAGTTAGTCCCAGCTCTCTTGATGGTTTCTCATATTCCCTCTCTCCCATGAGGTTTGCTTCAGCCTGGGAATGTATCAGTGTGTTGTATACTTGTGAGTAATCTCTGTGTCTGTGTCTCTGTCCAATGAAGTCTCTTTGGTTTTGGGGGTTAATTCCCTCTTTCTCTTTCTCTCTCTTGTGTTTAAAATGATACCCTCTGCTGAACACCCCATGCCACTGCACAAGCATCAACAACATTTCCTTAGAGTGAACCTTTTTGGAATTATAGTAACAGGTTGTTATTCCATCAAAAAGTCTGATCCGCTGCGTTACTCCCTTGATGTAAAACATGACATATACAATGTACTGGGGGAATGTTCAGCTCAGTGTTGTTGTTACTGCAAACATTTATAAACTTTCAACAACAAGTCCTTTCAATATTACCTTACTCCCACCCTGATATACTTTCCAACCATCAATAACCACAAAGCAGTCTGGGGTTATTCAGCACCTAAATGTGATCTTCAATAAATCACCTCACTTTCACACAGTGATTCAAACAACATGAAAAATGACAAATAAAAACTGAAAGAACTGCGGATGTTGTAAATCAAAAACAAAAACAAAAGTTGCTGGAAAAGCTCAGCAGGTCTGGCAGCATTGGTGGAGAGAAATCAGAGGTAATGTTTCAATTAGCCATCCCCAACCAGCAAAGGGTCTAGTCATGAACAACTACCCATAAAATGAACACGGGTGAGCAGTCATTCCCACTCACCTCCTTTCCAATCACCCAGAATGCAAGGAAGATGCAATAAAAATTCTAAGAAGCAGAAGCAACTCCTGGCAAAAATGTATCCCGTCAGGGTTTATCAGGATTAAATTTAATCTGCCGTTGATCTGCCCGTTTGACCAATCTACCTATTTTTGTTTGTAGCCTAAGAATACTTTCCTCACTGCCAACCACCCAGTCAATATTTGTCTCATCACAAACTTACTTAGTATCCACAACCACCCCCACACCCCAACAACACACACACATTCACCCACATTCATGAACACACACATGCAGACATACACACACTCTTTATCATCATTTACGAATATCACAAACAATAAAAGATCCAAAATTGATCCCACTGGATACCAGTGTACACTCTGTACACTCAGACAACCAGGAACATGAATTTGACTGGGAAAACACTACCATCATAGGACAAGCCAGACAGAGAACAGCCAGGGAATTCCTAGAGGTATGGCATTCATCCACTAACTCCATTAACAGACACATGGACCTGGACCCCATATACAAACCACTACAGCTGAAACTGACACCCGGAAACGGCAAGAACATCCATCAACAGACACATCGACCTGGACCCCACATACAAACTACTACAGCTGAAACTGACACCCGGAAGCGGCAAGAACAAACCACTATAAATACCGGAAGAAACATCAAAGCAGCGCTTCACAGGAGGCTCCAATAGCACTGATGATGTTCCCTAGCCAGGGAACGAAACGTTTGCAGCAAAAACTTCCAGCTCGGCGAACAGAACCACAACAACGGAATTGGATATAATCTTGTCAAAGGCTTTGCTAACATCCATATAAACTACATCAATTGCCCTACTCTCATCCAAAGACCTGGTAACTTCCTCGAAGAATTTCACCACATTTGTGATGCATTTTGTCCCTCTGACAAAACCATGCTAACAAAAAAGAAGAAAGAAAATTACAGCACAGGAACAGGCCCTTCAACCCTCCAAGCCTCTGCTGATCCGGATCCTCGATTAAAACCCGTCGCCTATTTTCCAAGGATCTGTATCCCGCTGTCCCATTCATGTAGCTGTCTGGATACATCTTAAACGACGCTATCATGTCCATCTCTACCTCTTCTCTGCATAAAGAACTTTCCACGCATATTTCCCTTAACCCTTTCCCATCTCACCTTGAACTTGTGACCCCTAGCAATTAGGTCCCCCACCCTGGGAAAAAAAAGCTTCTTGCTATCCACCCTGTCTATACCTCTCATGATATTGTCGACCCCAGTCAGAATCGTCCCCTTAAAATCCATCTTTTTAATGAAAATAATCTTATTCTACTCAACCTCTCTTAATAGCTAGCACCCTCCATACCAGGCAACATCCTGGTGAATCTCCTCTGCACCGTCTCCAAAGCATCCACATCCATCTGGTAATGTAGAAACCAAAACTGTATGCTGTATTCCAAATGTGGCCGAACCAAAGTCCTATACAACTATTACATGACCTGGCAAATCCTGTACTCAATACCCTGTCTGATTTAGGAAAGCATGCCGTATGCCTTCTTGACCACTCTATTGACCTGCATTGCCACCTTCAGGGAAATATGGGGCCTGAACACGCAGATCTCTCTGTATGTCAATTTCCCCAGGGCTGAAGTCCAATGATGTGCAGATTAGGTGAACTGACCTTGCTGAATTACCCATTGTGTTCGAGAATATGTAAGCAAGGTGCATTAGATAGGGGAAGTCTAGAGTAAATGGTGCAGGACTGGGTTGGTGTGGACCTGTTGGGCCAAATAGCCTGTTTCCACACTGTAGGGATTCTAATTTACTGTATAGTTTGCTTCAGAACTGGGTCTTCCAAAATGCATCACCTCGCATTTGCCTGGACTGAACTCCATCCGCCATTTCTCTGCCCAACTCTCCAATCTATCCATATTCTGCTGCATTCTCTGACAGTCCCCAACACTAACTGCTACTCCACCACAGGTCACAGTTCTTCATTTTGAGAAACTCCCTTCCACTATTGCTCGCAGTCTCCTGTTGTCCAGCCAATTCTCTTTCCATCTAGCTAGTACACCCTGGATCCCATTCAACTTCACTTTCTCTATCAGCCTGCCTTGGGGAGCCTTATCAAACGCCTTATTGAAGTCCATGTATATGACATCTACAGCCCTTCTCTCATCAATCAACTTTGTCACTTCCTCAAATAATTCTGTTAAGTTGGTATTATCTCAGAGAATAGATAAGGGAGATCTAGTGGACGTGGGTACTTGGATTTTCAGAAATCTTTTGACAAAGTCCCACATAAAAAGTTAGTTTGCAACATCAAAGCAAATGGGATCAGGATAATATACTGAAAATGTGTTGCTGGTCAAAGCACAGCAGATCAGACAGCATCCAAGGAACAGGAAATTCGACGTTTCGGGCCAGAGCCCTTCATCAGGAATGAGTAGAGTGTGCCAGGCAGGCTAAGATAAAAGGTAGGGAGGAGGGACTTGGAGGAGGGGCGATGGAGATGTGATAGGTGGAAGGAGGTCAAGGTGAGGGTGATAGGCTGGAGTGAGGTGGGGGCGGAGAGGTCAGGAAGAAGATTGCAGGTTAGGAGGGCGGTGCTGAGTTCGAGGGAACCGACTGAGACAAGGTGGGGGGAAGGGAAATGAGGAAACTGGAGAAATCTGAGTTCATTCCTTGTGTTTGGAGGGTTCCCAGGCGGAAGATGAGGTGCTCTTCCTCCAACTGTCGTGTTGTTATGTTCTGCCGATGGAGAAGTCCAAGGACCTGCATGTCCTCGGTGGAGTGGGAGGGAGAGTTAAAGTGTTGAGCCACGGGGTGGTTGGGTTCCACAAATTCCACAAATTCACCTGCACCTCCACACACATCATCTATTGCATCCACTGCACCCGATGTGGCCTCCTCTATATTGGGGAGACGGGCCGCTTACTTGCGGAACGTTTCAGGGAACACCTCTGGGACGCCCGGATCAACCAACCCAACCACCCCGTGGCTCAACACTTTAACTCTCCCTCCCACTCCACCGAGAACATGCAGGTCCTTGGACTCCTCCATCGGCAGAACATAACAACACGACAGTTGGAGGAAGAGCACCTCATTTTCCGCCTGGGAACCCTCCAACCACAAGGGGTGAACTCAGATTTCTCCAGTTTCCTCATTTCCCCTCCCCCCACCTTGTCTCAGTCGGTTCCCTCGAACTCAGCACCGCCCTCCTAACCTGCAATCTTCTTCCTGACCTCTCCGCCCCCACCCCACTCCAGCCTATCACCCTCACCTTGACCTCCTTCCCTCCTCCAAGTCCCTCCTCCCTACCTTTTATCTTAGCCTGCCTGGCACACTCTCCTCATTCCTGATGAAGGGCTCTGTCCCGAAACGTCGAATTCCTGTTCCTTGGATGCTGCCTGACCTGCTGTGCTTTGACCAGCAGCACATTTTCAGCTCTGATCTCCAGCATCTGCAGACCTCACTTTTTACTCAGGATAATATACTGACTTGAATTGAGAATTCATAGCAAACAGAACGTGTAATGTTTGGAGTGGAAGGTAATGACACTGGGTAATATAAGGATCAATGCTTGGATTCCAATTATTTATAATAGCCTTCGTGAGTTTTTTTTTAATTCATGCGATGTATATACTGGTATATACTCTCAGATATTTTGCTTTTTTATTAATTCAATAATTAGTATGACATTATACTTCATCATTTCTTTGACTTGCAGACTGAATTTGAATTGAGTGCTTATGTAGCAATTTAAATTCACTAGTGAAACGCCAATCATTGCAAATATAAATCCTGAACTGTTGTAATGGCTCAGATATGTTCCCCGAATGTTATAAAAAAAAGAATTCTATAATTCTTGTACCGACCACAGAATGATGAAAGTCTCGGATAACGACAAAAAGTAAAATCACAGACTTTCTTCTGCTTTCCATCCCTGGGTCACTGGGATTCTCTCCTTTGCTATGGCCCTTCAGTCTCTGATGGGCCCAACTTGTCATAAAAATATATCTCACTGTCAGTACTGAACGACAGAATGAAAGTGTATGGAACCAAGGGCATCAAAACTCAATCAAAACAGTCAAATCCCACCCAACCGGCACAGAAAAATAATTCTGCTTTGGATAACAGAAACAATTGGCAATTACCTCTGTCGGTTCAGATCTATAGTAGAAGGGGATGTTTTTAAAAATAGACCAGAATGCATGGTATTCAGAGGACAACAGCTGCATTTTTCTTGGTGCAATACTGTGTATCCACGTTCTGGAAATAGATGACAATTACATCGATCAAAGGAGGAGGTAACTGTCAACCAGACAGAACAGTTTTTGGCTGAATGAATCAGAACATTGTGAACACTACACATAGTGGTGAGATCCAGGAAAGACAGGGGAAATTAATAACATTTAATCTGCCACAGAATAACCTCTGTGATTGTAATAAATAGGTCTGCTGTCACCACAGCCATGAGGTAACGGCTGGTGCAGGTTGAGAGGCTGCACTTTCCTTCGGCCAGTATCATAATTCCGAGTAAGCAGGACCTTCTCCTGTTTAAGATACCCTTTAAAATTCATGTCTTTGAATAAGTTATTGTCATCTGACGTAATATAGACAATAGGTGCAGGTGTAGGCCATTCTGCCCTTCGAGCCAACACCACCATTCATTATAACCATGGCTGATTATCCTCAATCAGCATCCTGTTCCTACCTTATCCCCATATCCCTTGATTCCACTATCCTTAAGAGCTCTATCCAACTCTTTCTTGAATGTTTCCAGAGACTTGGCCCCCACAGCCTTCTAGGGCAGAGCATTTCACACATCCACCACTCTCTGGGTGAAGACGTTTCTCCTCAACTCTACTCTAAATGCCCTACCCCTTATTTTTAAACAGTGTCCTCTGGTTCGGGACTCACCCATCAACGGAAACATGCTTCCTGCCTCCACAGTGTCCAATCCTGTGATAATCTAATACATATCAATCAGATCCCCTCTCAGCCTTCTAAACTCAAGGGTATACAAGCCCAGTTGCTCCAATCTTTTAACGTAAGATAGTCCCGCCATTCGAGGAATTGATCTCGTGAACATACGCAGCACTCCCTCAATAGCCAGAATGTCCTTCCTCAAATTTGGAGACCAAAACTGCACACAATATTCCAGGGCCCTCTACAGCTGCAGAAGAACCTCTTTGCTTCTATACTCAATTCCTCTTGTTATGAAGGCCAGCAAGCTATTAGCTTTCTTCACTGCCTGCTGTACCTGCATGCTTGATGGGTCAAAATTAACTTCATTTAATTTGTCATGATAAAAGTGGGTACATCAGCGTCAGGCCAGGATGAACTGAATGGAAACAGACCAAGTAAAGTATTGCTGAAAATACTTTTTAAAAATCTGTCTTTTGATTGCAAATGTATGCGATTTAATCTTTATAATGGAGCATGGTGTCCTCTAAATTCTCGAATTTACATTCTCACCTGTTTACCTGTATTCAAAATGTTCCATTTTCATCATTAATTGATTTGCTTTCTTGGACAGGTGTGAATCACATTTTGTAAAATATCTATGAACGTGTTAGCTGTTCTGTTGTGATATGAATGTTACCAGCTGGTGTGATCGTGAAAGAAATGACCGATTTCATTGAATTAAGTGAAATGAAGTGCAGGTATGAATGCCAGAAACAACAGTAAGTTTGACAATTGGGTACAATCCTGTGTCACTGCGCTGTCTAAACCTCTGGATTCCTTCTCAAAGTCCTTCTGATTATCCAACTCCGTCTCCTAAACCTATACCCTCTATACCTCTCCCTTGGGAAAAAGACTTTGGTGATTCACCCTATCCATGCCCCTCATGATTTTATTCACCTCTATAAAGGTCACCCCCTCAGCCTCCAAAATTCCAGGAAAAATAGCCTCATCCTATTCAACTTCCCCCTACAGCTCAAAACCTCCAACCCTGGCAACAACCTATTAAATCTTTACTGAAACCTTTCGATTTTAACAATGTCTTTCCCACAACAGGGAGACCAGAATTGCGCACAGCATTCCAAAAGGTCTAACCAAAGTCCTGTATAGCCGCAACAGGACTTTCTAACTCTCATACTCAACACACTGAACAATAAAGGCAAGCGCACCAAAAGCCTACTTCATTATCCTGTCCAACTGCGACTTCACTTTCAAGGAACAATGAACCTGCACCCCAAGGTCTCTTTATTTGACAGCATTTCCCATTAAGTGTATTGGTCCTTTCCTGATTTGCCTTATCAAAGTGCAACACCACATACTTATCTGAATTAAACTCCATCTGCCACTCCTTGGCATATTGGCCCATATGGTGACGATTCCATTGTACTCTGACATAACCATCTGCACTGTCCACTACACCACCAATTTTGGTGTGATTTGATTTTGATTATTATTTTATTGTCACATGCATTTTACTTAAAAAATACAATAAAATACAGTGAAAACGTTTCATTTGTCACCATGATACAGCACTATTTTGAATAATTTAAGAATAAGGAAAAATGGAAAAGATGAGCCAGCTCAACACAGTAATCAATGCCTATGCCATCATCCATTTTCCATCACCGTTTCACCACCATCTGCAGTGGACCCAACCAGTGCCGATCCTTAGACATGTACTGCTCGACCATTGCGAGCCAAGGGCTGTGCCAAACCAACCAACGTCAGAGCTGTATTTCTCACTGGTAGACCCACCTCATCGATGTTGTCATCATGCCTTTCCGCCACTGCTTCACTGGTGCTAGTGCTGGACCCAACCAACAATAAAATTGCCAAACCTCAGGCACGATCTTTTGCCTCTGGGTTGATCTTGCTGATGTCGTCTCCACCGGTATGACAGACACTGATTTTAGGTCCTGTGCATGCTCTGGAAAAGTAAGTAGCGGCTCACTCGAGGTGTGCCCAGGGCCCACTCTTCACTGAGTTGGACGCTTGCTGCCATTATACTGTCCAAGCTCAGGACAAGGTCAAGAAAAAAAAATAAAAAACAGAGAAGCAAAAGAAAGAAAAAGAAAAGCGGTCGGAGCAAATGAGTTCTGGCACAAGAGCCGTTCTGCCATCTTAAGACGAAGCAAACTTATTGCAAACTTACTAACCATACCTTCTATATTTACATCCAAATCATTTATGTAAAATGATAAAAGGTAGTGGACCTGGCACCAAATTCTGTGGAGCACCGCTGATCAGAGGCCTCCAGTCCGATAAACAAACCTCCACCACCATCCTCTGTCTCCCACTCCAAAGCCAATTTTGTGACACATTGGCAAACTCACCCTGAATCCCGTGTGATCTAACTTTACTAACGAGTCAACCATGCAGAACCTTGTCAAAGGCTGCACTAGAATCCAAGTAAACAACTTATTCTGCCCTCAATCTTTTTGATTACTTCCTCAAAAATCTCAAGCAGGTTTGTGAGGTACGATGTTCCTTGCCAAAAATCCATGCTGTCTCTACTTAATCCTTCCCTCTCTAAAAGATATAAAGCCTATCTTTCAGAATCATTGCCAACAACTTACCCACCACTAAAGTTAGCCCCACAGATCTATAGTTCCCAGGCTTTTCCTCACATCCTTTCTTAAACAATAGCACAACATTAGCCAGATTCCAGTTCTTTGGTTCTTCAGCCATGCTCAGTGTTGAAGTAAACTCTCAAGACTCGGACCTTCCAAACAAACATCCTAACTGTGGCTCGATGTTATTCCGAAGTACATCAGGATAATATAGAGAAAGGAGCTGATCGTTAATTACACAGTTTGGCATGCTTACAAGTTGGTACTAAATTAGAGGTTAGTCATTAAGTTCAAAACTAAAGCACTATTTTGCATTCTACAAGTGGACAAATGAAATGGTATCACCACATACTCCAGTTAACACTAAGCAGAGATACCCTAATTGGCTGAATGACCATGAGGAGGCAATAACTGGAGAAGGAAGGGGGACGAAATGGAAAGTCTATGTCAACTTGACTGGTTTTACAGCCTGTGCTGATCATTCAAAGGGAGGAGACACTATCTTGAGAAGGAAGACAAGGACAACCTTTCACATTACCTCATAGTAAGGAATGCATAGCCAGTAAAGTTCTGGCTGGGGAAATAAAATGGAACCCTCAGCCGAATCAGGAAAATGGCTTCTGGGCAAATAATGTTAACTCTTCCCCAACAAATATTTCTACTACGTGCCCCACAATTTCCTACCCACTTCCCACAACATCCTGGGACACATATAATCAGGTACTGGAGGGTTATCTATCTTTATGTTTTCTAAGACCTCCAGTTCTTCCTCTTCTGTAATGTGAACTGTTTTCAAAATATCAATATTTATTTCCCTGAGTTCTCTAGACCGCATTTCTTTTTCAACAGTAAAAATTGATGTGAAATATTCAGTTAGAATCTCTCCCACCTCCTGAGGTTCAACACAAAGACAACATTGTTGATCTTTAAAGGGTCCTACTCTCTCTCTCTCTCATTGCTATCCTGTTCTTGAAGTGTTTATAGAATCTTTTTTGGGTTATCTTAAATCTTACTTGCCAAGGCTATCTAATTTTGCATTTTTGCCTTTCTGATTTGCTTTTTAAGGATGTTCCTACCCTCTTTATACCCTTCAACCAACAGGACCATATGCTTCTGAACTCTCATTATCGCACTTTGAAAGACTCCCACTTGTCAGTCATACTTTTACATGTAAACGGTCTGCTCTAATCAACTTTTGAAAGTTATTGCATCATTCCCCTAAATTTTGCCTTATTCCAATTAAAAGCTTTAACTGTTTTGGAAGATTTATCCTTTTCCAGAGCTACTTTAAAACTAACATCATTACAATCACTACTTCCAGTCACTTGCTTTGCGTTATTTTGCAAAAGATATTCAAGTTTTGCTCGTTCTCTACAGGAACATTTATATATTGATAAAGAAAATTTTCTTGAACACATTTAACAAATTCTTCACCAACCAAAACTTTAACACTATGACAGTCCCTCAGAAATATCTAATCTAATTGCAGTAGTAATGTACTCCTTAATTAAATATGCCATTCCCTCTCCTCTCTTACTATCCCTCCTATAACACCTAAAGCCTGAGCTGCCTCTCTTGTCAATTCCTCAGCCAAGCTTCTGTGGTACCTTTGACATCCCAAACCCACATTCCCACATGTGCTGAGCTTATCAGCCTTATCTGAAAGTTAAATCATTCTCTGACTGCTCATGTCTGTCTTAACTTGCTCTTTTCTGATTCAGAAACATCCTCATATTTCTGTCTATGTGCTGTTACTTAGAAGCTCCCACCTCACCATCTAAAAATGCTGGCAGGATCCAAAACTAGAACTAGCAAATCTCCCCAGTCGGATATTGGTCCCTTTCCAGTTCAGGTGAAACCCATCCTTTTTGAACAGATCTTTTTTGTCCCAGAAGAGATCCCAACAATCCAAGAAACTGAATCCCTTCACATTGCACCACCTTTTCATCCACTGATTTATCAATCCTATCCTTCCCTCAAGCAAAACCCCAAAAACGCAGAAATGCTGTGCCGTCCACATTTCGGAAATAAACCCTTCATCAGGAATGTGACTTGTTTACAATAGATTCCAGTATCTGCAGTAATCTGCTGCTACATTTTCCCCTGTATCAGCTTATATTTCTCCCTACCTCACAACTTTCCATCCCCTTTATGTGATTAACATTGATTTCCAGAATATAGCATATAACAAATGGTGTGGAAGATTACAAGTCGTGGTACAAGAGGCATGGGCAACATGGATACAACATTAACTGAGTGATAGGAAAGAGAGAGTCAATGGTCAGTGGATATTTTTCTGACTGGAGGAAGATTTGGAGTGGAGTTCCCAATGGGTCAATATTGGGACTGGCATGTTCCAGTAAGGAGAAAGGATAAGGATAGCAAGGTAAGGGCACCTTGGATAAAGAGGGAGGTTGTGAATTTACTCAAAAAGGAAAAAAGCAAATGGAAGGTTTAGGAAGCTAAAATTGGGCAAGGACTGTGAAGAATATAAAGAAAGCAGGAAAGAATTCGAGCAGGGAATTAGTAGAGCAAGAAGGGACCATGAAATTGGCAAATAGGTTTAAAGAGAATTCCAAGGCATTCTAGGCATACATTTAAAAAATAAGAACAAGAGGATAATGAGGGAGAAGGTAGGACCATTTGAGAATAAAGGAGGAACTTGTGTTTGGGGGCTTGTGAAATCCTAAATGAGTACGTTGTGTCAGTATTGACCCAGAAGAAGGATTTAGCGGATAGAGAGTAGTGTGCAGCATGCTAATATGCAAGGGCATGAAAGGGTAACGCGTCAGCTCAGGCTTGGAGGGCCGAAGGGCCTGTTCCTGTGCTGCATTGTTCTTTGTTCTTCTCTGTTCAGTGAGCTCTTCCTGCATTTAAAACACCGCAACAGGGATGCTATGAAACAACTCCAGGTCACTGAGATACAGACCCACCTTGGAGGATACAGTCCCAGATGTGGCTTTCCCAGACTAGTGCACATGGAAGTTTGTATATTGAGTTTTACTTTTAAAAAGACCCCTCCGCTGGATACTATTGAGACAAAAATATCAGTGCAATCACATTTTCAGAATTCCAGTGGCTTTCCAGTCAGATCACTTCTTCAAATCCCTTGATTCGATTCCAGTCTGTAACTCACTCCGGGGCATTGATTATTCTAGACATAAACCTCTTGGAACATGCCAAAAAGAAATCACTGGAGAACCGCAGCAGGTCTGGCAGCATCTGTGGAGGGATAAGAGTTAATGTTTCTAATCCAAGTTAATTGGATTTTTGAAACCAGGATCCCTTCCTCCCAGGAACTGAGACTTCTCTGAACTGCTTCCAATGCAAGTATCTCATTTTCAGAAAGGAAACCATAACTGAACGCAATACTCGATGTGTGGTCTAAACAGTGACCGTGCAGTTGTAACAAGACCTCCCTCCTTTTATACATTACTCCCTAACCTTAAAGGTCAATATTCCATCTGACTACTCACATTTTTGATGTACCTGTATGTTACTCTTTTGTGATTCCTCTCCAAGAACAGACAGGTCCTCCTCCTCCAGAATTCTGTCATCCCTCTCCTTTTAAATGTTCTGCTCTGTTCTTCCTGTCAATCAAACAACTTCATAACACAGCCACATTATTCTCCAGGTTCCTTTTCCTTCCCATTTACTGAAACTAACCCAGAAGAAAGAAGAGGAGAAAGATCAAAAACGCAAAAGCGAAGAAGGAAGAGAAAAATGAAAAGGAAAGGTACTTGTGTGTGCGCTGCGCTGCCGGGGGAGGTGGTGGAGGCTGGTACAATTGCAATATTTCAGGGGCATCTGGATGGGTATTTGAGTGGGAGAGGTTTGAAGGGGTGTGGGCCAGGTGCTGGCAAATGGCACGTGATTGAATTCATCTAATACAATTATTCTCTCTCATTTAGTCTGAAAATCCCCTTTTCAAATTAAGGAATACTCCCAGGGCTCCCATCTGCAGCATATGAGACAATGCTGAAGCAAACCAATATTCTGTTCCTCCTTCATTGAGCTTGAATAGTATGTACTACTTCGATATTCAAGTCATTCTCCTCTTTTGAACAAGGCTGAACTAATCCCACTAATTATCCCTCTCATCTGCAAGGGCACATGGCAATGCTGCAGTTGGGAATTTGCCACACAGGGACTGACATTCTTAAGAGACCATAAAGTGCATTAGGCCTGTATTCTATAGGCCAAGAACTCATGGGAAAGCTACGTAAAAATAAATTTTCAGGGAGTTTGTGCAAAAATTGATCAACTGTAAAGTAGTGATGGTAGGAGCCATTTTGGGAAAGCAAATATTAGCAGGAATTATACTCTTAATGGTAAGGTCCTAGGGAGTATTGTTGAACAAAGAGACCTTGGAGTGCAGGTTCTTGCACCTTGAACATAGAGTTGCAGGTAGGATGTGATAGTGAAGAAGGTGTTTGGTATGCGTTCCTTTATTAGTCACAGTATCGAACACAGGAGTTCGTTGCAGCTGTACAGGACATTGGTTAGGCCACTTTTGGAATATTGTGTGCAATTCTGGTCTCCTTCTTCCTTTTACAAGGATGTTGTGAGACTTGAAAGGGTTCAGAAAAGATTCACAAGGATGTTCCCAGGGTTGGAGGATTTGAGCTGCAGGGAGAGGTTGAACAGGCTGGGGCTGTTTTCCCTGGAGCGTCGGAGGCTGAGGGGTGACTGTATAGAGATTTATAAAGTCATGAGGGGCATGGATAGGATAAATAGACAAATGGGGTGGTGAAGTCCAGGATTAGAGGGCATAGGTTTAGGCTAATAAGGGAAAGATATAAAAGAGATCTAAGGGGCAACTTTTTCACACAGAGGGTGGTACGTGTATGCAATGAGCTGCCACAGGGTGTGGTGGAGGCTGATACAATTGCAACATTGAAAAGGCATCTGAATGGGTATATGAATAGGAAGGGTTTGGAGGAAGATGGGCCGGGTGCTGGCAGGTGGGGCTAGATTGGGTTGGGATATCTGGATGAGTTGGACCGAAGGGTCTGTTTCTGTGCTGTACATTTCTCTGAGCCGATGACTCCAAATGGGCGGAGGGGACAAGCTCGATCTCAGGTGTCCTACTCCACCTCCATCTTGGAATTGTCGCTATTTTAAAATCACTATTATAACTGCAGTGTAAGAATAAAGTGCTTCAAGTCTATCAATTTGTCCAATTGAATTTCCTCTGGAACACAATGACGAACACTTGCCTTTAGAAAATAACTATTCTTTCACTACTTATTCTTACTCCTTTTTACTTAAAGAACCTGTTTCGATGCATTCTAACCTTCTCAGCCTAGGCCATCCCATGCCCCCTTTTTGTTTACCTGATTTCTTCTTCAATGAAACCCTGCATCCCCTGTATACATCCAGGGATTCCCATGGTCCCAGCTGCCGGTACCTCAGCCATGCCTCATTCGTTTTCTGGTCAAAGCCTAAATATCTCTTGTCATTCAGGGTTCCCTATTCCTGTCAACCTTGCCTTTCACCTTCATAGGAACATATAGACCTTGAACTCCAGCAATCTCATTTTAAAGGCCTCCCACTTGCTCGAAGTCCCTTTTGCCTGCAAACAAACTATTCCAATCAACTCCTGCAAGCTCCTGACTAATTCCATCAAAATTCACCTTTCTCTATTTAGAACTTGAACCTGTGGACCAGTTCCTCTCCATAACTACTTACAAATTAATAGGACTGGTCCCAAATTGCTTCCTCAATATCACCTCCATCACCTGTCCTGCCCTATTCTCCATGAGTAGACAAAGTTTTGTCCCTTCCTGAGTAGGATCCTCTATATACTGGTTGAGGAAACTTTCATGAATGCATCTAACAAATTCATTTGTTCGCTTGAACCTGTTTCACTCTTTCACAAGTTTATGGCTGATATGTCTATGCTTTGAGTTCCCATCTACCCAGTGTAACCTTAAATTCTTGTTATGCAAGGGAATAAATCTACCTGTGACTTAAAAATATCCAGTGTCCTCACCTCTCCCACTTTCTGGGACGGACAATTCTAAATTTACACACCCAAAAAAATAATTCTCTTCATCTCTGTCCAAAAAGTGTGATCCCTCACTAATTTAATAAACACGGTCCCTAATTCTGAACTCACTCACAAGAAGAAATATCCATTCCACATTCACTGTGTCAAGATCATTAAGAGCCTTTATACAGTTTGATCAGATCACTCTTAACCCGTCTAAACTCCAGCAGAAACAAACCCAGTCTGAGCACCTATCCCGATTGCACAAGCCACTCATTCAAAGTATTCATCGAGTAAACCTCCTCTGAACTGCCTTCAATGCATTTACATCTCCTTTCAAAATAAGGGACTGTTGAAATGAATATACGGTCAGGGTTAAATAGACATTATTATACCGTAGGAATAGAAAAACAGCAGGTTTCAATTAATGAACCTTGTACCAAGTCAACCTTATGCATCCTCGAGGTTAGTGTCAACAGGAGTCTACAAACAGCAATTAGTGCCATCAAGTCATTCCAGATAGGCCTTGGGGGCAGAAGAGGTTTAGAGACAGGGAGGTGATGGTCACTGACAAGGGATGGGGCAAAACATTGACAGACTAAATGATCTCTGACTGAGTGAAGTCTAATGAATCTTGGGAAATTCAAAGAATTTGCATTAATGCATCGACAACCAAATTAGCAAACTCTTTTAAGTCTGTGGGATGGAGACAGAAGCTGATGGGACCTATCATCAGTTTGCTGAGTCCAGCCTCCTTAGTGACTGTAATGACATTGTGTTCATCCCTCCCTCCCACTTCCTGACTTACAGTTGGGTTGACACTGAGGAGCACATACAGTATTCTCTCGGGAGATGCTTGTTCATGCATGGGTGAATGCGATTGGTTGAAGTGTTTCAATCATGCATCTTCTTTCCATGTTTGATCAGTTTCACTGTCTCTACTGATCTCTCTCTGAGCCAGTTATGCCATTCACTTCAGCTGGCTTAGTTTACAAGCCTGCAGAGTGGATCTTGTTAAAGTTTGAAATACTTACCTCAGAGTCAATCTTCTTCCATTCAAATTGGATGTAGAATTGAATTATATTGTGATGGCTGCTACGTAGGAGAGCCTCTACACTGAGATTGTTTCATAAATCCTATCACATTACACAGTATTGTGAGAAGCAAAGCTCACTCACTGCAATAATTACAGTCCGAGACAAGATCTGAATCAGCAGAACTCTTTATTTCACACTTGCAAGTGGGTCTGATGTCCACAAGGCAGGGATGAAAACACACACCGAATTCAACAAATACTCGATATTTATATAATTAAGTTCCTATATGTTTTTTTTTCTTATTTCATTCTTTCCCCCCCCATTTACATCCTCCACCTCCCTAAGACCCTCCTGCTTATCTCGTGTCTTATCCGGTCTTGTCTGTGAAAAACATGCTCATTCCTGTTCTCAGGCTATTTGCCCCTCATCCTGCCTGTTCACAGCATCTTATCACTAAGCCCTTCTAAATGGGATTTGTTCCTGTGTTTCTGTAAAAGTGGGAAACAGATGTTTATATCTACTGTTTATACAGGCATATTGAGTTTAACTGTCTGTCTTCCCAGCATCTTATCACAAAGCCCTTCTACATGTGGTTTCCATTTGTTACATTCTTAGCAAACCAATTAGCATTTCCTCCACAGAGTTCACATTCTTGTTGACTCAGCTCCTGGCTGAAACAATTGCGCACTGATGTGAGTTATATAATGAATTTTAGAATTGCAGAAGAAACATGAATTTCCTATATCCCACAATTTCCCCTTTTTCTTTCTTTACCATTTGTTACCTTCTGCATTTTGTTCTTTTAAGCATTGCTCCCGAAATTCGCAAGCATCATTCCGGAAAGTTCAATCATCTTGGTCTCACTCATCTCCTCAACATTTAGTTGATAAAGTTCTTCTGTCTGATTTCCTTTTAAGGGCATCTGTTTCATTAAGGTTGTCTCAATCAGTCTTTGGGTGAGCCCTCATATACAGCGTATGATACAACAGCCAATGGGCACCAATACCCCGACTACTACTATCAGGGAAGTAAGGATGGAAACTACCATCCCCTTCCACCTTCCAAACCACGATTCAAGCCATCCTGTGAGAGATGTGTCTACTCCTGAATTCTCAGCCAGTTCCTCTGCTAAGGTAGTCAATCCCCTTAAGGTCCGAGTAATTGAACCATCAGGTGCAGTGCTATGAGAAATAAAGGTACAACAGCTTCCTCCTAACATCACACACACACACACCCTTTTTCTGCTAAAATCATAACAAGGGCCATTCTGTTCTCCCATGCCATCCTACTTGTCGCATCAAGCTGGTCTGATATTTCTTTAACCGCATCCCTTGTATAATTTATAAATCACTGTTGATTATAGAAAATGTAATTTATCCAATCTACATTTTTATTAATTGTTACCCACCAAAAGAGAGCTGACTCAAAGCCTGCTGCAATCTGGTTACGAGCCTTGAACTCATCGGGTTACCCCCTAGGGACCCCTACCTAATCGAGATAAATCCTGTCATCGAAAGTGTGTCTAACAATGATCTCTTACCCTTCCCTGTTTCCCTACTATCTTTTCCTTCTCAAATGCCAGGGTAAATGGAATTGCCAATTGTAAAATTGCACATATCCCTTTCCAATCCGGAGGTAGGGTGAGTCTCAATATTTTGCCTCCACAGTACCACCACAGATCCGCTCAGGGAACCTTTAGTGCTGAGTAGTTCCCTCCTTTCTTCGTTTCGGTAACATTTTTAATCTCCGTACACAATTTCAGCTCCTCCAAATCTCGAGACCGACTTGTACCTCGTCTACGCACACACAACGTGTGATTTCCAACTGCGGCGGAAAATGCGGGGGGGGGGGGATCTTTTGCATCTTTCTACTCCAAGGGAGGGAACATCAGAGATAGGGAGGTACAATTCCTATCATTCCATGCAGTCTTATCCTGATACAGGGCTATCATACATTTCATGCCCTTCCTGTCTCGCTTCCACCCGAGCGGAAAGGGAACCACCTGGGCCACTGGCCTACCGGAGGCACATGCATAGCAATTGCTTTTGTTCAGACTTATTACAGTATACTTTACCCATTCAACCCAGGCATTTGCATCCCTGTATCCAGTTTCTATTTCGATAGTCTGTTTCAAGTCCTTTACCTCTAATTTTTACTACTTTAGGATCAGTGGGAGGGGTGAAAGGTTGTATCTCATTATCTAGTAATTCCGCCCGTTTTCCCTGTACAACGCTAATTCCAAAACAACAGCCCACGAAATGTTTCCCATGTGCTTTCATTTCTATCCCAAATGCTTCATTTAATTGTATCTCATAGGTGCCCCTGCCCAGAATTGCTTCGTGCCATGTGGTTTTCTTTATTGTCAGGTATATTGGGTTACACTTTTTATCGGGACAATCACGAGCTGGTTGGAAGGGAGTCCGGTGTACTGTGACGAGACTATTATACCAAGTACCATCCCCAAGGCCATCCCCAAGGACTTAAGATGTATCTCTGAACTGCGGTACTGTCTCTGATTATCTACATCCCCAAAATTGACTAAGCTGCATGCATCAGCGTCTATTGCTTGTGGATTATCAGACTCAGGAACCATTAATAATACATATGAAAAGGATATTTGACAAAATCCCAATACTAATAGGGCTAACATCATAACTCTAAACAGTCCCAGTACTTTAAACATCATGCTGAAGCACAAAACAACTTAATACACACAGACATAATCCCCGCGCTCGCGTCGCCACTGTATAATCAGTTACTCAAAGTCTCTTTAGTCTGAGTTTCAGTGGACCTTGTGTTGATTCGGCTGTCCAGACTTCTTCCTCAACTGGAGATTCCACTGGCCCTTTGATCCGAGTGTAGTGGGTCCAGCCTTTCTCCACCGTCCTTATTGCCATTTCAGTCGTTAAAAGAGCCTGGTACGGCCCTTCCCAGTCTGGCTGCAATTTAGTCTCTGTCCATGATTTTACTAAGACCCAATCTCCCGGCTGGATGGGATGAATGGTGAATTCTAGGGGTGGAGTCTGTGCCAATAAACCCTGTTTCCCTGAGGAAAGACAAAGTGGAGGACAAGCCCAGTATATACTGCAAGGACAGTTGGGCGGCACGGTGGCACAGTGCTTAGCACTGCTGCCTCACAGCGCAAGGGACCTGGGTTCAATTCCCGCCTCAGGCGACTGACTGTGTGGAGTTTGCACGTTCTCCCCGTGTCTGCGTGGGTTTCCTCCAGGTGCTCCGGTTTCCTCCCACAGTCCAAAGATGTGCGGGTCAGGTGAATTGGCCATGCTAAATTGCCCGTAGTGTTAGGTAAGGGGTATATGTAGGGGTATGGGTGGATTGCGCTTCGGCGGGTCGGTGTGGACTTGTTGGGCCAGAGGGCCTGTTTCCACACTGTAAGTAATCTAATCTAATCTAAAAAAAAACAAATCTTTAGTTTCGGGAATTGGCAATTCTCCATTTGTTCCCAGATAAGGTAATCCAAGTAAGATTTCATAGGGGGATATTCCCAAATCTTTCCTTGGGGCTGTTCGTACTCACAAAAGAGCTATAGGTAAACATTTGGTCCAAGGGAGTCTGGTTTCCATTATCAATTTAGAGAGCTGTCGTTTGAGTGTTTCCAATATTGTTTTAGACACCCCACTCTCAGTGGCAGTAGCTAGGGGGGTATGCCTCAACCCAACCGGATAAATGATCTACTATGACCAACATATATTGAAGTTTCCCTACCCTGGGTAACTCTGTATAATCTACTTGTATACTCTGGGAAGGTCTCAATCCTGGGCCTCTTCCTCCCGGGGTCTGTTTTCTCAAGACTTTTTTTTATTTACCTTTCTGCAGATTATCACTTGTAAATATTCCTTTACATCCATATTCCCTAAGAACTAAATCACACATTGCTTGTACTCCCCAATGACTGCCTTGGTGTAGGACAGCCATAAACTCTCGCATCATCATTTTGTTCAACATTTGTCCAAATAAATTCAGGGATTCTGTAAACCCCTGGGGAGCACAGTCCACCAGTATTGCTGTGTCCGTCCTGTCTTGGGGTCTTCCCATTCAAAGGCGAACAAATTCCTACTTTCCTCCACCAAGGGACAAGCCCAAAAGGCATCCTTTAAATCTATCATACTAAACCATTTATGGTCATGAGGGATCTTACTCAATCTATAATCAGTCCCTCAATTACTGGCTGCAGTCCTCGTTTACCCTCTATGGAAACGGGATATTGTCGCTCACAGACAATGTCCCCTTTCCTTTCTAAATTTACTTCAAGGGGAGGGATCTGTAGTTCTCCACGATTCCCTTTCCTAGCCCATACAATAGGGTCTATCTCTCTCTCCATATCCTCTGTCAACATTGCCATTTGTACAACTAATTCTTTTTCCTGAATTCCAACCTCCAGTCCTAAGAGGATAATTAATTCTCTCCCTAATAAGTTACTTCCTGTATCGGGGATATACAACAATTCCCCTGTGACCCTGTCCTTAGGACCTTCTATCATCATAGGTTCAAATACTGGGACAGTAAATCCGTCCTCTTTCACCCCAGAAACAGTAATTGATCGTGTCGACATTTCTACTTTCTTCGGTTTAAAATTCAGAGATGACCGTGCTGCCCCCGTATCTACTAGGAAGACTACCTATTCCCTAAAGGATCACATCTTCAAGTTTATCAAGGGTTCCTGGTGGGTCCCTGAGGGCAGGAACCCCTGACACCCCTATTCATTATCAAAATTCATAAGCGGAATGGCCCTTGCTTCCCTTTGAAGATCAGGACACTCCCGCCTAAAATGCCCTATCTTTCCACAATAATAGCATCCTGCCTGTGGAGACCCCCATCTCTGCCCCTGTCGCTCGAACCCTCTATCAAATGCTCCCCCTTGTCTCTCCCTCTCCCTTTCCTCTCTGCCCTACATGCTGCCACCCGCCTCTCCGGTTGCTCACTATTGGTTCCATTCTTCTCTTAATTACCTCATCAACTGCAGCTACCATCATTTCCACCTTCTGTTTCTGTCTCTCGTCCTCTCTCTTTACAAACACTTTCAGTGCCTCTCTTAACAATTCATCTCATGGTTTTTCACCCCACCCTTCTATCTTCTGTATCTTTCTCTGTATGTCCGGCCATGCCTTTGTTACAAAATGTACTTTCAAAACACCCTGTGCCACTGGGTCCTCACGGTTCATTCCAGAATATTTCCGCATTGAGTCTCTTAATCCCTGCAAGAAAGCTGAGGGAGTCTCATCTTTCTCCTGACTAACTTCAAAGGCTTTAGTCAGATTCTGCGACTTTGGAACTGCCTCTCTTATTCCTTTTAGAATCAGGTCTTTCAATTCCCTCATTTCTTCTCTATGCTCCGGGTTTTGATTTTCCCACTAGGGGTCTCTGAGGGGAAACTTCATCTCTCCCTGTCCAGCATCCCCATATAAGTCCCCTTTCCTCCCCAGTAAATAGTATATTCAAAATAGACATTAACTCAGCCCATGTATACAGGCTGGGCCCCAAAAATTGATCAATTTGTTCAGACAATCCTACCGGATCCTCAACCAGGAACGTCACTTCCTTTTTAAATGTTCTGACCTCCCCACTGGTGAGGGTGGGAGGGGGGTGCACTCACAAACCCAATCTCTTTGTCCCCTATTGGTGCCTCCTGAAGGGGACAAGTCATTACGTTCTTCCCCTTTTTCTTTTGTTTTGCCCCCTTAGACTTTGATTTAGGTCCTCTGGAGGCCTCCTCTACGTCTACTTTAGCTTCTCTTTCTTCTGCCGAGGAGTGAAGGTCAGGAACAACAACATCCCCGTCCACCGCCCCTTTGTCCTCCTCTTGTGAGTCATCTGTTCCCTGTCCCTGTCTGTGTGTCTGTCTCCCCTCCTCCCCCATCTTCACCTAATCTGATTCTATGGTACGGGGTGGGGGGCAAACAGCTAAGAGGATCCCAGGGACTGGGTGGGGCAGAGTGGGAATCCTTTGTCCTCACTACCAGCATTCCCAAACTGCCTCTCCAACAGGACGCATAGTCCGCCTCCTGTTGGCTAAAAGGTTGCTTTGCATGCACATACAACTCTAAATACTGACATACCCAATCCTCGTCTGAACTGTACTTTGGCCAGAAGATGGCAAGACGAAAATGGATTCCTTAGTCCATACAAAGCAACAATATTTAATCATTTTCTTTTTATCCTTTACCCTTGTACAAGTATTGCGTGTCCATTCATGCAACATCCTCCCCAATGGACTTTCAGGAGGTATACTGCAAGGGACCCCGCCTCCTCTTTCATTGCCTTGTTATCCCCAGAGGCTTGTTTCCTTACCCACGGCACAATCCATATTGAGTTCCTTCGTTAGTCCCTTACTAACTACTAAAACTCATTCCCGGCCACCAAGGCAGTACTTAAAAGTCAGTTTTCTTACCTTGGTCTGGGCACAGAGTTGCCTGGCCACTTTTCTGCCGTATATTCTATCAACTGCCTGTCACTGTCTGATTCAGATGCCTCTCTTGTGGGATTCGTACCAGTTGCCCAAGGGAGCGGACCAAACAGGGAGACGAGACCGCTTCTCAATGGGGAACGGGACGCGTCTTCCCAGTGTCCAGGGCCAGCCACTCACCATGGCTATGGAAGAACATCCCGGACTTCCCCACGTTGGGCGCCAATTGTGAGAAACAAAGCTCACTCACTGCAATAATTACAGTCCGAGACAAGATCTGAATCAGCAGAACTCTTTATTTTACACTTGCAAGTGGGTCTGATGACCACAAGGCAGAGACAAAACACACACCAAATTCAACAAATACTCGATATTTATATAATTTGGTTACCACATATTTTTTCCTTATTTCATCGTGTCCCCCCACCCCGTAATGAATTTCGAATTGCAGAAGAAACATGAATTTCCTATATCCCATACACTTAACCCAAATGACAAAGTTAGGATGAAGTCCAAATTATTGGAGTTGTATAAAAAAGGTATTAGGATGGGCTACCATGATTCCGTCCCACATACTGTGGAGATAGAGGGAACCGGGACCACCCCTAAGTAAATGTGAAGAAACAGGCCATACTATCACATGCCCATAGCCTATCATCCATGAATTTGGTTCCTCTTACAAAAAGCTGTGGTCCTAACTGCACTCACCTTGATAAATCTTGGGGTTATGATTGCAGGTTGCAACAGATGGGTACCATCATTACGTATAATGCTTGGACACACGCACAGGGGCTGGAAGGCTGATAGAATTCTCAGGGAATTCTAATCAGGAGGGAATTCCAGGATTTTGAGCCATCAGGTCTCATTCACTTGTATTTATTCCGATCACTGCCTATGCATCACAATTCTGTACGTATTATTGGAATTATATATATTTTGTAGAAACAGTTAGGAGAGCCACAGTCACTCACTGGTTAGCACTGTTGCCTCACAGCGCCAGAGACCTGGGTTCGATTCCACCTTTGAGTGACTGTCTGTGTGGAGTTTGCACGTTCTCCCCGCATCTGCATGTGTTTCCTCCCACAGTCCAAAGATGCGCATGTTAGACAAATTGGCCATGTTAAATTGCTCGTAGATTCTAGGGATATTCAGGCAAGCTGGAATAGCCATGTCTGAAAATGTGTTGCTGGAAAAGCGCAGCAGGTCAGGCAGCATCCAAGGAGCAGGAGAATCGACGTTTCGGGCATGAGCCCTTCTTCAGGAATGAGGAAAGTGTGCCAAGCGGGCTAAGATAAAAGGTAGGGAGGAGGGACTCGGGAGAGGGGCATTAGAAACGCGAAAGTTGGAAAAAGGTTAAGGTGAGGGTGATAAGGTGAGGGTGATAGGCCGGAGTGGAGGTGGGGGCGGAGAAGTCAGGAAGAAGATTGCAGGTTAGGAAGGTGGTACTGAGTTCGAGGGTTGGGACTGAGACAAGATGGAGGCAGGGGAAATGAGGAAACTGGAGAAATCTGAGTTCATCCCTTGTAGTTGGAGAGTTCCTAGGTGGAAGATGAGGCACTCTTCCTCCAGCTGTCGTGTTGCTATGGTCTGGCAATGGAGGAGTCCAAGGACCTGCATGTCCCTGGTGGAGTGATTGGGTTGGTCGATCCACGTGTCCCAGAGGTGTACTCTGAAGCGTTCCGCAAGTAGGCGGCCTGTCTCCCCAGTATAGAGGAGGCCACATCGGGTGCAGCAGATGCAGTAAATGATGTGTGTGGAGGTGCAGGTGAATTTGTGGTGGATATGGAAGGATCCCTTGGGGCCTTGGAGGGAAGTAAGGGGGGAGGTGTGGGGGCAAGTTTTGCATTTCTTGCAGTTGCAGGAGAAGGTGCCGAGAGTGGAGGTTGGGTTGGTGGGGGGCTGTGAGCCTGATGAGGGAGTCACAGAAGGAGTGGTCTGATTCGGAACGCTGATAGGGGAGGGGAGGGAAATATATCCCTGGTGGTGGGGTCCGTTTGGAGGTGGCGGAAATGACGACGGGTGATACGATGTATATGGAGATTGGTGGGGTGGTAGGTGAGAACCAGTGGGGTTCTGTCCTGGTGGCGATTGGAGGGGCGGGGCTCAAGCGCGGAGGAGCGGGAAGTGGAGGAGATGCGGTGGAGAGCATATTCAATCATGTCTGGGGGGAAATTGCGGTCTTTGAAGAAGCAGGCCATCTGGGCTGTACGGTATTGGAACTGGTCCTCCTGGGAACAGATGCGGCGGAGACGAAGGAATTGGGAATATGGGATGGTGTTTTTACAGGGGGCAGGGTGGGAGGAGGTGTAACCTAGGTAGCATTGCGAGTCAGTCGGTGGGACCCGCCCCTCCAATCGCCACCAGGATAGAACCCCACTGGTTCTCACCTACCACCCCACCAACCTCCATATACGCAGTATCATCCGTCGTCATCTCCGCCACCTCCAAACGGACCCCACCACCAGGGATATATTTCCCTCCCCTCCCCTATCAGCATTCCGAACAGACCACTCCCTCCGTGACTCCCTCGTCAGGTCCACACCCCCCACCAACCCAGCCTCCAATCCCGGCACCCTCCCATGCAACCGCAAGAAATGTAATACTTGCGCCCACACCTCCCACCTTACTTCCCTTCAAGGCCCCAAGGGATCCTTCCATATCCACCACAACTTCACCTGCACCTCCACACACATCATCTATTGCATCCGCTGCACCCGATGTGGCCTCCTCTATATTGGGGAGATAGGCCGCCTACTTGTGGAATGCTTCAGAGAACACCTCTGGGACACCCGGACCAACCCACCTAACCATATGCCCAAAACGTCGAATCTCCTGTTCCTTGGATGCTGCCTGACCTGCTGCACTTTTCCAGCAACACATTTTCAGCTCTGATCTCCAGCATCTGCAGACCTCACTTTCTCCTCAACCATCCCATGGCTCAACACTTCAACTCCCCCTCCCACTCCACCAAGGACATGCAGGTCCTTGGACTCCTCTATCACCAGACCATATCAATATGATGGCTGGAGGAAGAGCGCTTCATCTTCCGCCTAGGAACCCTCCAACCACAACGGATGAACCTAGATTTCTCCAGTTTCCTCATTTCCCCTGCCCCCACCTTGTCTCAGCCCTAACCCTCAAACTCAGCACCGCCTTCCTAACCTGCAGTCTTCTTCCTGACCTCTCTGCCCACACCCCACTCTGGCCTATCACCCTGACCTTGACCTCCTTCCAACTGTCACATTCCCAACACCCCTCCCCCAAGTCCCTCCTCCCTAACTTTTATCTTAGCCCGCTTGGCACACTTTCCTCATTCCTGAAGAAGGGCTCATGCCCGAAACATCGATTCTCCTGCTCCTTGGATGCTGCCTGACCTGCTGTGCTTTTCCAGCAAAACATTTTCAGGTCTGGTCTGCAGCATCTGCAGTCCACACTTTCTCCTGGAATAGCCATGGGAAATGCAGGATGTCAGGGATATCATTGGGGGGGAATCTAATTTGATCATTGTGGACTCGATGGGCTGAAGGGCCTATTTCTGCTGTATAGGGATTCTATGATTCATTTCTTTGATATCACTTATCAGCCATACGATGATAGGTTTGACCAATGTACACAATGGCTTTCGGCCAGACAGCTGGCTATTCTGACAATAAGCATAACCAGTGTTTAAAATCCGGTTTGCAATTCATTGTATAAGCTTCTTTCCATGTAAGTGGATGAGTTGGGGGAAATGTCACAACCTCCTGGCTAAAACACAGATAGACAGCCAAGGTCTATTGGCCAAATAAATCTCCCAAATCCCAAACCCGCACAGCAGCCAAGTGGTAATGTAAAAGGCAACAAAGGGCAGACATATGTCTCCATCAAACAGAGGAGCGCCCAGACAGGAAAACACCGGGTCCTGCTACAGAAAGAAACAAACAGGAACAAACCATCCAAATGATTGGAATTGCTTCAAACAATCAGCTGATTCTCCTAATTGGCCAAAACTCAGAAAGTTCTGGAAAACCATCCAGAAATGAACACAAACAGGGTTCACCTGCAGACTGATGTCTTGAATCGTCTGGAGGCCTTCTGAGGAGACCAGCATGGCAAGGGACAGACAGACAGACAGACAGACAGACAGAGAGGGAGAGAAAGCAGCTTCACAGACCCAAAGACAGAACCAGAGAGGGAGAGATAGAAACACAGGTTGAAGCGAACCCCAGAAGCATGGGAGAGAGGGAGTGTGAAAAACCATTGAGAGAGAGAGAGAGAGAGAGAGCTGGAACCAGCTGGAATAATGAGTGTCCCCCCTTCAGTCTGTCCATGCTTTAACTCCTGTTTGTCTCAGTCTGACCCTCCTTCTCTCCCTCTCTCTGTCCTTCTCTCTCTGCCTGTCTCTCTCTCTCTCTCACTCACTCTGCCTTTTTCTCACCCTCTCCCTCTCTCGCTCTCTGCCCATTTTTCTCTCATCACCATTCCCACTCTTTCCCTCTCTCTCTCTCTTTTTCTCACCCTCTCTTTCTCTTTTTTCCCTATTTCAGATCTGAAAGTGCTCACCCAATTTTGAACTCCCTCAAAAATATTTTGCCCCCATTTTCTCTCTCTCCCAAGTTTATTCCCTTACCCAAATATCTTCCCTCCCAAATAATTGCCTCACCAACAGTGCCCCCCTCAAATATTTTGCTGCCCCCAACATTGCTGGGAGCCCCACACCGTGGGGCAGAGGGAAATGAGTGGAAAAGTGTGGAGCTGGAACAGCCCAGCAGGTCAGGCCTGACCCATCGACTCTCCTGGCTGACCTGCTGTGCTTCCCCAGCTCCACACTCTGTAACTCTGACTCTCCAACATCTGCAGTCCTCACTTTCTCACACCGGTAAATGAGTCTGGGTTGACTGTCTGGCCTGTGACTGTTTTAATGCACAGCAAGATCCCAGTCACAGAATTACAGAAGGCTTGGATCCAGATGGAAATCCTTTCTGCCCATCATCCCCCGCTCCCCCATTAAATGATCCTGGTCCTGTTCAGGATCCTCAGGATTGGCTCCTGAATGGCCTCATTGACTATCCTTCCTGTGGAGACCTCTTCTCTGCCCTGTCTCAGACTTTGCATCACAGGCTATCCGTCCCTCCATCTCTCTCTGACAACAGCCCCTCCTTTCTCCACCAACCCCAAATCTCCATCAAATACTCCCCCTGTTTCTGGTTGTCCTACTCACCTCTTGTCTCCCACTCTCCTCCTTCCCCAAGCAGACTCACAGCCCCTGGGCTGGAGGACATGGTGCAGAGACTAACTCGCCTTTTAACTGACTGCTGTCATGCACAGTGAGATCCCACTCTGAAACCATCGCCAGTCGTACACACTGTCCTTCTCCCTCCATATATGTCTCTCTCTCTCTCTCTCTCTCCCTCTCTCACTCTGTCCTTCTCTCACTCTCTCCGTCTCCCTGACTCTCACTGCCCATCTCTCTCTCCCCACTTTCTCCATCTCCACTTTCTCCATGTCTCTCTCTTTTTTCGTCACTCTCCCTTTCTCTTTTTCTCTATTTCAGACTCACTCCGAAAAGTACTCCATGTTCCTTCCACTCACCCCCTCCCCACAGTCGGGGTAAATCCTGGGAGAGACCAGGCACTGAGGCAAACTCTTCCCATTGCCCCTTCCCCAGTCACTGGGACAGAGCAGAGGGTCCAGGGAGAAAGAGGGAGAGAAACTACAGGACTGAAAGAGAGATGGACTGACAGACAGTGAGAGGGAGGGAGAGAACAAACGAAAGACAAGCAGGCAGAAAGAGGGAGAGAAAGTGAGAAGAACTGAGAGAGAGCAGGAGACAGAGAGAGAGAGAGTGAAACCCCCAGGAAGAGAAATACAATGTCAGACAGATACAACATGAAAATGGGAGAGAAAGGCAGGAAGAGAAGGTCAGACAGACAGCAAGATAGAAACCCCAGGGAGAGATATAGGACAGAGAGAGAGAGAGAGAGAGAGTTGCAACAGCAGAGAGATAGAGCTGAGAGAGTTGGGTGATGGTGGGGGAGGGGGTAGTGGAGCTGCTGCGATGCAGTGAGAATGATGTACAGGCAAGAAAAGCAAGATCCCACAGAGCTGAGAGAAAGATGCAGAGAGAGATGAGCAAGGTGTTGGTTTGTGAAAGACTAAATGATTAAACATTCCTGGAAAATCTGGTGAGGTGACAAAGGGGAAAGGGAATCTACTGGGAAATGTTAACAGGGCAGAGATGTGAAGGATGTTGAGAGATAGGGATTGAAGGAAAGACATGGGAGAGAGAACTGGGAACACAGAAATAGACATGAGAGCTGCAGTGAGAGTGGGAAGCAGTGAAATCTGTGGGATCAGACCCCTCTCTAGCATTTTGCTCCTTTGTCTCTTCCCAGTCCAGAGCTCGCTCCTTGTGGCAAAATTCCCACAGACAGCCTGAATCCCACAATTCTTGTGTAAATGTGTGTGTGTGTGTGTGTGTGTGTGTGTGTGTGTGTGTGTGTGCGTGTGTGTGTGTGTGTGTGTGTCTCATAGAACATAGAAAAATACAGCGCAGTATAGGCCCTTCGGCCCTCGATGTTGCACCGATCCAAGCCCACCTAACCTACACTAGCCCACTATCCTCCATATGCCTGTCCAATGCCCGTTTAAATGCCCATAAAGTGGGAGAGTCCACCACTGCTACTGGCAGGGCATTCCATGAACTCACGACTCACTGAGTAAAGAATCTACCCCTAACATCTATCCTATACCTACCACCCCTTAATTTAAAGCTATGCCCCCTCGTAATATCTGACTCCATACGTGGAAAAAGGTTCTCATGTTCAACCCTATCTAAACCCCTAATCATCTTGTACACCTCTATCAAATCTCCCCTAAACCTTCTTTTCTCCAATGAAAACAGCCCCAAGTGCCTCAGCCTTTCCTCATACGATCTTCCTACCATACCAGGCAACATCCTGGTAAACCTCCTCTGCACCCGTTCCAGTGCCTCCACATCCTTCCTATGTGTCTGTGTGTCAGTGTCTGTGTGTGTGTGTGTGTGTGTGTGTGTGTGTTCGTTCGCTCTCTCTGATGATTCTTCATGGCAGAATAATTTGATTCTCTGTCTCTGTGTTGTCCGGGTTTCAGCTCCCAAATCAAATGTTGAATCATCCATGATCCTATTGAATAGCAGAGCCGGCTCAAAGGGCAGGATGGTCTCCTCCTGTTCCTATTTCGGGTGGTCTTATGTTCTTAATGCTATCTCCCAGCTCTTGCCCCCCCCAACACTGGAGGTTATGACTCCACAAGGGCCTGATCTGTAGAGTGCTGCACTCTTCCGTGAGTCTCGGAGGGAACCAGCCTGATTTGGATTGGAGTTGCAGCCTCTCAGTGAGAAGTGAAATCTCCTCGAGATTCCCCTCAGTCTCTCACTGCAAGGTGGCGCAGGCCAGTCTCAGGGAAGCAAACAGCAGGCCAGGTCTGCTCTGTCCTCCAGCTCCATTTCAGAAGGCCACATGGGCGGGGCTTGTTTCCTTCATCAGCTTCCCGTACTCTCCCTTCTGGGTTAGAGTGGGGGCCGAATGGCCTTGCTTGTGGCTCCTATTGAGGTGCAGGCTGGCTATGATTGGGTTATACAGGGCATGCCCTGGAATGAAGTCAGTTAGCACAGTTGGCTGGACAGTTGGTTTACAATGCAGAGTAAAACCAATAGCGTGGTTTCAGTCCCTGAAGGGCTCTCCTTCCCAACCTCTCCCCTCAGCTGGGCCATGGTGACCCTCTGAATAAATCACCACCAGACACTGCTCTGTGATGAGGAGCTGTCCCATGCTCTGGTAAGACTATGGTGACCTTACATTGGTTTGTACCTGGAGCCCTGTGTGCAGGACAAGTCACTGCACTGCCAGAGGGACGTTAGTGTGTGAGGAATGGTTCAGAGAAGGTTTACTGGATGAATTCCCACTGGAATGAACAACACTCTCTTTACCCCGGTTCATCAACTCTTGCAGCTTTTGTGTCTATGGAGACACAAGGAACAATTCACCTGAAACAGCAGCTGGGCACACAATAAGACTGGCTAGTTTACACACACACAACTCTCTCACTCACTCAAACACACGCACACTCTCATTCCCTCAAACACAGGCACACTCGCTCTCTCTCACAGACATTCACTCTCTCAAACACTCACTCTCACTCCCTCAAACAGATACACACGCACTCACTCCCTCAAACACATACACACACTCTCTCTCTTGCACACACACATTCCTCTCTCTCTCACACACATACACACAAACACACACTCTCTCTTTCAAACACACACTCTCACTCTCTCAAACACACACATTCCTCTCTCTCTCTCACACACACACGCACACAAAGACACACTCAGACAGACACATACACAAACACATAATCCCTCTCTCACACACGTAGACACACAGAGATATACACACGCACTCTCTCACACACACACGGACAGACACTCGCCCTCTGTCTCTCTCTCTCTCACACACAGAGATACACACACACACTCACACACAGAGATACACACACACACACACACAGAGATACACACACACACACACACACACTCACACAACCACGATTACTGTACAAACATGGAGGAAGGTTCGATGGAGAGTTACTTCTCCTCGGACTGAACCCTGACCTTGCATGATGACTGCTCTAGGGAGACAGACTGCAACTACAAATGACTTGTTGGATCTTCCTGTGCACCACTTCTTGCATCGACAGCGTTGGTCTGTTTGGGTGCCTGCTTTTCTAAAGCGTCTCCAAGCAACAAGTGACCTTAGGTTGACAACAGTTTTCCTCCAATCCATGTTTAAGACACATGTTGATGTTACTTTTCACTGATTGTTTAAAAAGATCTGAATCTTCTAAAATGGACGTGGCCTCCGTCCCAAATTACGACACCAGCGGGCCTTGCGGACCCTGAGGGAATGATCAGGGATGTGTATCTGTACCTTCCTACATTCTGCACCTTGTACCACCAGATAGTGCTCCCTCATACCTCAGAAAGCACCACTCCATTGTGTTTACCCACAATGCCCCTCTGACAGTACCTCCCCAAAACATTCACACCCTCAACACCTCAGAACACAGCCCAGCCCAACTCTCAGACTGCGTTCATCCACAAATCCCTTCAGACTGTAAGGACCCACATCCACTGCAGTCCAAGGTTGGAGCCCTGGTCCTCAGAACATTATTGGGTCTCTGGATTAATCGCAGAATTCCTACAGTGTAAAACCAAGCCATTCGGCCCATCAGGTCTTCAGCGACTGTCTGAAAAGCATCCCACCTACACTCAAACTCTCTATTCGATCCCGGTAATTCTGCATTTCCCATGGCCACCCCACCTAAACTGCACATCTTTGGATTGTCAGTAGAAACTGGAGCACCCGGAGGAAACCCACAGATACAGGGAGAATGTGTAAACTTCACACAGTGACCGGGAGCTAGAATCAAAGTTGCATCCTTGGTGCTATGAGGAAGCAGTGCTAACCATTGAGGCACCGTGCTGTCCTCTCTCCCTGCATGTCATGCCATCTAACCTTTTACTAAGCAGTCTCCCATGTGAAACCTTCTCATCTATCTTCTCAGTCAACACTTCAAAAACTCAATCAAATTGGACAAGCCATTTCCACAAACCATGCTGACCATGCCTAATCAATTCTTGCTTTTCCAAATGCATGTAAATTGTCTCTCAGAATGCCCTCCAACAGCTTACCCACCACTGCCATCAGGCTCACAGCTCCATAGTTCAATGGCTGTACCTTGCAGCCTTACTTCAATAATGGCCCATCATTAATCACCCTCCAGTCTTCGGGCACCTCACCCGTTACCACGGCTCGGTCCATCTGACAAGGCCATCTCCATCCTTCTGTAACCTAAGGCTATCCTCCTCAGTATTTATCACCTCACTAATCTTCGTATCATTCATGAACCCACTGATTAACCATCCACCATTCAAATCTAAATCTTTTCTATCAGCCACATCAGCAGGACACCCAACAGTAACTTCTGTGAGACAGGAATGGACAGAGATTTCTAATTGGGCCATCACTGCCTGCTTCCTGTCACTCAGCATTCTGCGCCAAATTCCTTGGATCTTGAGTTTTTATGTTCACTGTCAGTTTCCAGTATGGGTCCTGATAAAAGCCTTACTGACTTCCAAACGTACGGCAGGAAAACATTGCCCTTATTTACATACCTGGTCACCTCCTTAAAAAGTGCAATCCCATTGGTCAGATCTGTCCTCCCCTTAACAGAACCATTTTGACTGTTCTTCATGAACTCCAGTCTCTTTAAATGCTGATTAATTCTATCTCCCAAAATTGTTTCCAACAGTCGTCCCACCCACGATATTAGCCTGACTGGCCTGTAGCTGCCTGGTATATTCCATGCTACTTCTTGAATAACAGTACCATGTGATCAGTCCGACGACACCTCTCCTGTGCCCAGAGGGGATTTGAAAATGTTTGCAAGTGTACCTGCTACTTCCTCCATCACCTCACTCGGTAAATTGAGATACATTTCCAGCGTCTTTGGAGATTTATTCGGTTTTAAGAAGATCAGACCATTCAGAACCATCTCTCTCTCTATATATATATGCTAATTCATTTAATTGTATCACAGAGCATCTCCACGATGTCATATCAGCCCTGTCCCAATGAGCACTGACATAATGCATCCATTCCTGTAGCCTTTGAGTCCATGCACAAACTCTCACTGTGTTCCACAGCCTACTCTTTCTCTCATTATCAATTCACCCTTAATGTTTCTGTAAAGTCCTTTCAGACTTTTATTTCCTCTCTTAGCACTCCTCTCTCCCAAGCAATTAACCTCCAATGCGATTTGGAAGAGTGTGGGGTGTCAGTCTGGATGTGGATTAGCATTGGGAAACTCAGAAATAATGAACACACGACTCTGCTGAGTGCAGGGCAGTGGGATTCATTTGGGATGAGCACACGGAAGCTGAGGAATAAACCTCTGCCCTGCAGCATGAAAATATCCCTTTGATCTGGCAGGTCAGTCACGTGAAACGAAAACTCCAACCCTGGGAAAAGAGGGTGGAACCTCTTCAGTTCAATATCCAAATGAATACGGTCTGTTTGAACACAGTCTCTGGAATCTGGACACGGGAATCATTGCTGAGCAGGGTATGAAGGACGCAGAGGCAGAAATGTACTGAACAATTTCAGATATTCCTCTTAGACCACAAGACAGTACCGTGCTCAGTCAGTGCTGACTCTCTGACAGTGCAGCGCTTCCTCAGTACTGACCAACCCAACAGGGCAGAGCTCCCTCAGTACTGACCCTCCGACAGTGTGGCACTTCGATGACCCTCTGATGGGGCTGCATTCCCTTGGGCCTTCCCCTCCTACAATGCAGCACTCCGTACTGATCCTCTGACAGTGCAGTGCTCCCTTAGTACTGACCGTCTGACAGTGCAGTGCTCCCTTAGTACTGGCCCTCTGATACTGCAGCATTCCCTCAGTACTGACCATTGACAGAGCAGAACTCCCTCGGTGCTGATCCTCTGACAGTGTGGCACTGTCTCGATCCTGCACCTCTGATAGTGCAGCAATGTCTCAGGATTGACCCTCTGACAGGGTAGTGTTCTCTCAGTACTGGTAAAAAGTGAGGTCTGCAGATGCTGGAGATCAGAGCTGAAAATATGTTGCTGGTTAAAGCGCAGCAGGTCAGGCAGCATCCAAGGAACAGGAAATTCGATGTTTCGGGCACAAGCCCTTCATCAAGAATGAGGCTCATTCCTGATGAAGGGCTTGTGCCCGAAACGTCGAATTTCCTGTTCCTTGGATGCTGCCTGACCTACTGCGCTTTAACCAGCAACACATTTTCAGCTTCTCTCAGTACTGACCCACCGATGGTGCAGTGCTCTCTCAGTACAGATCCTTTGACAGTGTAGCATTCCCTCTGGACTGGACAAGTGACAGTGCACTGTCCCTCAGTGCTGACCATTTGACAGTGTAGCACTCCTCAGTACTGACCCTCTGGCAATGCAGCAGGCCCTCAATACAGACATTGCGGTACTCCCTCAGAACTGACCCTCTGACAGTGTGGCACTGCCCCCACGCCGAGCGTGTGACAGTGTGGTGCACCCTCTGTACTGATCTTCCGACCGTGCGGTACACCCTCAGTACTGACACTCTGACAGTGCAGCTCTTTTGACAGTGCAGCGCTCCTTTAGTTCTGACATTCTTACGGTGTAGCAATCCCTCAGTACTAACCCTCTGAGAATGCACGGCTCCCTCAGTACTGACTCTCTGACAGTGCAGCACTCCCTCTGTACTGACCCTCTGACAGTGTAGCATTCCCTCAGTACTGACCCTCTGACAGTGCAACGCTCCCTCAGTACTGACCCTCTGACAGTGCAACGCTCCCTCAGTACTGAACCTCTGACAGTGCAGCACTCCCTCTGTACTGACCTTTTGACAGTGTAGCATTCCCTCAGTACTGACCCTCTGACAGTGCAACGCTCCCTCAGTACTGACCCTCTGACAGTGGAGCATTCCCTCAGTACTGACCCTCTGACAGTGCAACGCTCCCTCAGTACTGACCCTCTGACAGTGCAACACTCCCTCAGTACTGACCCTCTGACAGTGCAGCACTCCCTCAGTATTGAACCTCTGACAGTGCAGCACTCCCTCAGTACTGACCCTCTGACAGTGCAGCACTCCCTCAGTGTTGATCCTCCGACAGTGCAGCACTCCCTCAGTACTGACCCTCTGACAGTGCAGCACTCCCTCAGTACTGAACCTCTGACAGTGCAGCACTCCCCCAGTACTGAACCTCTGACAGTGCAGCACTCCCTCAGTACTGACCCTCTGACTGTGCAGCACTCCCTCAGTACTGACCCTCTGACAGTGCAGCACTCCCTCAGTACTGACCCTCTGACTGTGCAGCACTCCCTCAGTACTGACCCTCTGACAGTGCAGCATTCCCTCAGTACTGACCCTCTTTTTTCTATTTCTTAGATCCTTGTGGAAATTTGGAGACATAGGGTTTGCAGATTCTGAGGAAGCATAAGAGACACACACAAACCAAGTCCTGTCTGAAACTCTGTGTAATAGACTATTCAGAGGCACAGAGTCACAGAGATGCACAGCTTGGAAACAGACCCTCCTGTCCAACTCGTCCATACCAACCAGAAATTCTCATCTCATTTCATTCCATTTGCTAGCACTTGGCTGATATCCCTCTAAGTAAAAAATGAGGTCTGCAGATGCTGGAGATCACAGCTGCAAATGTGTTGCTGGTCAAAGCACAGCAGGCCAGGCAGCATCTCAGGAATAGAGAATTCCTGAGATGCTGCCTGGTCTGCTGTGCTTTGACCAGCAACACATTTGCAGCTGATATCCCTCTAAACCCTTCCTATTCACATACTCATCCTGATGCCTTTTAAATGTCGTAATTGTACCGGCCCCCATCACTTCCTCTAGCAGCTAACTGCATGCCCTTGAATAAGTGCTCAAATATTTATACTGTCGATAGAAACTCTAATAAACACCAACCTACGAAAGCCGATCATTGCCATTTTCAACCCACCCTTTGCTTCTTCATTATGCCGACTTCAACAGAGGTAAAGAAACAGTCTTAGTGACCATCCTTCAGAAATGAGATAGCAAGATCCAGAGAAAGTATATTCCTGTCATGGTGAAAGGGAAGGCTGGTAGGTATAAGGAATGCTGGATGACTAAAGAAATTGAGGGTTTGGTGAAGCAAAAGAAGGAAGCATATGTCAGGTACAGAAAGGATAGATCGAGTGAATCCTTAGAGTATAAAGAAAGTAGGAGTATACTTAAGAGGGAAATCAGGAGGGCAAAACGGGGTCATGAGATAGCTTTGGCAAATATAATTAAGGAGAATCCAAAGGATGTTTACAAATATATTAAGGACAAAAGGGTAACTAGGGAGAAAATAGGCCCCCTCAAATATCAGCAAGGCAGCCTTTGTGTGGAGCCACAGAAAATGGGGAAGATACTAAATGAATATTTTGCATCAGTATTTACTGTGGAAAAGGATATGGAAGATATAGACTGTAGGAAAATAGATGGTGACATCTTGCAAAATGTCCAGATTACAGAGGAGGAAGTACTGGATGTCTGGAAACGGTTGAAGGTGGATACATCCCCAGGACCTGATCAGGTATACCCGAGAACTCTGTGGGAAGCTAGAGAAATGATTGCTGGGCCTCTTGCTGAGATATTTGTATCATTGATAGTCACAGGTGAATTGCCGGAAGACTGGAGGTTGGCAAATGTGATGCCACTGTTTAAGAAGGGTGGAAATTCAAGCCAGGGAACTATAGACCAGTGAGCCTGACCTCAGTGGTGGGTAAGTTGTTGGGGGGAATCCTGAGGGACAGGATGTACATGTATTTGGAAAGGCAAGGACTGATTCGGGATAGTCAACATGGTTTTGTGTGTGGGAAATCATGTCTCACAAACTTGATTGAGTTTTTTAATGAAGTAACAAAGAAGATTGATGAGGGCAGAGCAGTAGATGTGATCCATATGGACTTCAGTAAGGCGTTCGACAAGGTTCCCCATGGGAGACTGATTAGCAAGGTTAGATCTCATGGAACACATGGAGAACTAGCCACTTGGATACAGAACTAGCTCAAAGGTAGAAGACAGAGGATGGTCGTGGAGGGTTGTTTTTAAGACGGGAGGCCTGTGACCAGTGGAGTGCCACAAGGATCGGTGCTGGGTCCTCTACTTTTTGTCATTTACATAAATGATTTGGATGCGAGCATAAGAGGTAAAGATAGTAAGTTTGCAGATGACACCAAAATTGGAGGTATAGTGGACAGCGAAGAGGGTTACCTCAGATTACAACAGGATCTTGACCAGATGGGCCAATGGGCTGAGAAGTGGCAGATGGAGTTTAATTCAGATAAATGCGAGGTGCTGCATTTTGGGAAAGCAAATCTTAGCAGGACTTATACACTTAATGGTAAGGTCCTAGGGAGTATTGCTGAACAAAGAGACCTTGGAGTGCAGGTTCATAGCTCCTTGAAAGTGGAGTCGCAGGTAGATAGGATAGTGAAGAAGGCGTTTGGTATGCTTTCCTTTATTGGTCAGAGTATTGAGTACAGGAGTTGAGAGGTCATGTTGCGGCTGTACAGGACATTTGTTAGACCACTGTTGGAATATTGCGTGCAATTCTGGTCTCCTTCCTATCGGAAAGATGTTGTGAAACTTGAAAGGGTTCAGAGTAGATTTACTAGAATGTTGCCAGGGTTGGAGGATCTGAGCTATAGGGAGAGGCTGAACAGGCTAGGGCTGTTTTCCCTGGAGTGTTGGAGGCTGATGGGTGACCTTATAGAGGTTTACAAAATTATGAGGGGCATGGATAGGATAAATAGGCATTTTTTTCCTTGGGGTCAGGGAGTCCAGAACTAGAGGGCACAGGTTTAGGGTGAGAGGGGAAAGATATAAAAGAGACCTAAGGGGCAACTTTTTCACGCAGTGGGTGGTACGTGTATGGAATGAACTGCCAGGAGATGTCATGGAGGCTGGTACAATTGCAACATTTAAGAGGCATTTGGATGGGTATACGAATAGGAAGGGTTTGGAGGGATATGGGCCGGGTGCTTGCTGCCCATTAGTCAGAGTGGAGACATCTTACCCATCAAGCTGCGTGAGCCTTTCACACCCCATGTCTTATTGATGAGGCACAGCGGTAGCACGGAAGGAAAGAAAAGCAAATCCTGCTCTCCGTATCTCACTGACTCTTGGAACATTCTGTCCCATGTGTCAAAGATCTGCCCTGTTCAGTCACATGAAGTGCCAAGGTGGAAACTCATAGAAACCCACATAGATTTCCCTCTGAATTGATGCTGCCCTCCACAAGGGGGAATGTGTCCAATCATCTTGGGCCAGGAGAAGGGGATGGTGTGAGTTTCTAACCTGAACTGACAGTGATGGATTTTATAAACTTGTATTACAGGATATACAGGTGGGTATTCAGATGATAATCTCAGTAATTGTAATGGCTAACTCTGACAGAATTACTCAATTCATCAGGACCTGGATATTCGCATTGTGTCTGAGTATTGTATTCCAGCTCAATCCCATTTGCTGCATCGAAGTTCTCCTTTGAATCAGCCCATTGTCTCAATAGATCTCCCCAAACCTTCAATGTGTCCTGTAACCCTTGTATAATGAGCTGATGGGTGTAAGGTTTATTATTATAACGTGTAACATCTGTAAACTGCTCTGTCACAGCTCCGCTCGATTTCCTCTGCTCCAAGGAGAACGATCTCAGTTTCCCCAAACCCCTGATTCCCCAATGTCTGTTTGCTCTCTATAAGGTACACATCAGGATTGTGTTGGAACATTCTCCACTTGCCTGCATCAGTGCAGCCCCCAACAATATTAAAGAAAGTGAACATCCTCCAGGACAAAGCACTGTGCCCGAGTGGTGTCCCATCCACCACCTTCAGCATTCCCTCTCCCCATCCCCGAGGCACAGTGACATCACTGTGTAAAAGGCTGCTCTCTCATTTGGGAGAGATGGCTGGTGCTGGTTTAACCTGAAGGTTACCACAGCCCAGGAAAGGGGAGAGGTTGAGAAGGAGAGTCCATCTATCGTAGATCGATATTCTCTATGTATCTGCAACACCATATCATAAAAATGAATCGTGTAAAAAAAATCCAAAACATGCTACTAAAATCTCCCATTCCTTGAACCATCCTGGTAAATCTCCTGTGCCCCCTCTCAGGGACCCTGCCATCCTTCCCAATGTGTGGGCGATCTCTGGTTTGCACAGACCCAGCTGCTCTGTGTTCCTGTGGGTGATGTCATCATCGAGTTGCACTAAGCCTCACTGTCTGGAAGGGTGGGAGATACAGAAATCCCAACAACATTTAAGATATATTTAGGTGCACACTCGCAATGCCAAGACAGATAACGTGATGGACCAAGTATTGGAAAATGGATTAGGATAGTTAGGTGGTAGTTTTCTTTACTGTCACAGACTCAATGGCCCACGGAGCCTTTTTCTGTGCTGTAAACCCCGAGACACTTATTATAGGAATATGACAGGCCACCTTTGAAACCAGGTCAGAAAAGGTGATATTAGAATAGATGACACATGATTGGTCAATGTGTTTGGGAGGAAGGTGAGATGGAGAAATTTAGGAGGAATTCTGGAGCTCGGCACAGGAAACTGAAGTGAGAAATAAAAATGGGGTATCCTCAAGGCTGGAATCAAAGAAAGGCAGATGTAGCAGAGCTTTGAGAGACTGGAAGGGATTAGAGTTAGGGAGGGTTCTGAGGCTGGAGAGGAATAAGGAAGAGTTGTGAAGCTGGATGAGGTGATAGTGATAGGCAGAGATGTGAAGAGGAAGGAATGTAGAGATAGCAAGAATTAGAGTTGTAATGTTATATAGCACATAAACAGATCCTGTGGTCCAATCAATCCATGTCAACCATAATTCCAAACTAAGTTAATCTCGCCTGCCTCCCCTTGGTCTATATGCATCCAAACATTTCCTATTATGTACCCTGTCCAAATAACTTTCTCGTACAATCCCTATGGCATGGAAACTGGCCATTTAGGGTCAGAGTCATAGAGATGTACAACATGGGAACAGATCCTTTGGTCCAACCCGTCCATGCTGACCAGATGTCCCAACCCAATCTAGTCCCACCTGCCAGCACCCAGTCCATATCCCTCCAAACCCTTCCTTTTCATATATCTATCCAAATGCCTCTTAAATGTTGCAATTGTACCAGCCTCCACCACATCCTCTGGCAGCTCATTCCATACACGTACCACCCTCTGCGTGAAAAAGTTGCCCCTTAGGTCTCTTTTATATCTTTCCCCTCTCACCCTGAACCTATGCCCTCTAGTTCTGGACTCCCTGACTCCAGGGAAAAAATGCCTATTTATCCTATTCATGTCCCTCATAATTTTGAAAATCTCTATAAGGTCACTCCTCACCATCCAACACTCCACGGAAAACAGCCCCTCCTTATAGTCCTCCAACCCTGGTAACATCCTTATAAATTTTTTCTGAACTCTTTCAAGTTTCACAACATATTTCTGATAGGAAGGAGACCAGAAATGCATGCAATATTCCAACAGTGGCCTAACCAATGTCCTGTACAGCCACAACATGATATCCCAACTCCTGTACCCAGTATTCTGACCAATAAAGGAAAGCATACCAAACGCCTTCTTCACTATCCTATCTACCTGTGACTCCACTTTCAAGGAGCTATGAATCTGCTCCCCAAGGTATCTTTGTTCAGCAACACACCCTAGGACCTTACCATTAAGTGTATAAGTCCTGCTAAGATTTGCTTTCCCAAAATGCAGCACCTCGCATTTATCTGAACTAAACTCCATCTGCCACTTCTCAGCCCATTGGCCCATCGGGTCAAGATCCTATTGTAATCTGAGGTAACTCTCTTCGCTGTCCACTACACCTCCAATGTTGGTGTCATCTGCAAACTTACTAACTGCACCTCATTTATGTAAATGACAAAAAGTAGAGGGCCCAGCACCAATCCTTGTGGCACTCCATTGGTCATTGCCCAACAAATCCATCCAGACCCATTCCCCTATGTTTACTCCACACTAATGCACCCAACATACATCCCTGAACAGTATGGGCAATTTAGCATGCACAAGTTGCTTGTGGGAGGATACCCACACAGACACGTGGAGAATGTGCAAAGTCCCCACAGACAGTCGCTGGAGGCTGGAATTGAACCCATGTCCCTGGCGCTATGAGGTGGCAATGTGAATCACTGAGCCACCGTGCTCCCCAGCAGTTGTAATTGTATTCACAGCTACAACATCTGTGGAGGTTCATTCAGCATGTTAACCAACTCGGTGTAAAAAAAAATAAAAATTCCCTAATGTCTTTTGAAAGCCTTTTCTCCCCTCACCTGTAAACTTATGCAACCCACTCTTGAATGGCATCCCCTCCTGGAACGGGCACCTGCTGTTCACATTACCTAGATGCCTCATGATTTTATAAACCTCTAATAAGGTCACCCCTCAACCTCCTACACTCCAGTCAAAAAAGACCCAGCCTATCCAGCCTCTCCTTATAACTGAAACCATCCATTCCCATCACCATCCTGGTAAATCTCTTCTGAACCTGCTCCAATTTAATGATATCCTTCCTATAACAGCACAACCAGAACTAGGTGCAGGATTCCAGAAGAGGCCGCCCCACTTCCTGTACAGCCTCAACGTAATGTCCCAACTCCTATACTCAAAAGTCTGAGCAATGAGGGCAAATGTTCTAAACTCCTGCCTAACCACCCTGTCTACGTGTGAAACAAATTTCAAAAACCTGAACCCCTAGGTCTCTTTGTTCTATATCACTTCTCAAGGCCCGACTTTTAATGAGTGTAAGTCCTGCCCTTGTTTGTTTTATGAAAATGTAATATCTTGCATTTATTCAGATTAAACTCCATCTGCCACTGTTCAGCCATCCACCCAATTGATCAAGATCCCTTTGGAATCATAGATAACCTTTGTTGTTGTCCACTTTAACACCATTTTTCGTGTCACCCGCAAACTTACAAACCAAACTTTCTATATTCTCATCGAAATCATTCATATGAATGGCAAACAGAAGTGGACCCAGCACTGATCCCTGGGGAACACCGCTGGTCACAGGCCTTGAGCCTGAAAAAAAACCCTCCACTATTACTCTCTCGCCAACTGTTTCAGTGCTGACTATCACTAATCATTCCATATCTCTCCAAATACATGTAAATCCTATCCTTCAGAATCACCTGCAGCAACTTACCCATCACTGAAGTCAGACTCACAGGCCTGTCGATCCCAGGCTTCTCCTTATACCCCTTCACAGACAAAGGTACAACATTAGCCACTCTCCAGTCATCAGACAACTCACCCGTCATTATTGATTATACAAGTGTTTCCACAAGGAGCCGACAATTTCCTCCCACCCAAAGCGTTCCCCTACTATTACTTCAGTCACTTGCCCTGTCTTATTACACTAGGAAAAAGCCATGTTTTGCTCCTTCTCTGATAAATCATTTACATATTGAGAAAGAAAATATTCTTGAACTCATTTAGCAAATTCTTCACCAACTAAATCACTATATTTAGTACCAGTCAATGTTAGGAAAATTCAATTCCCTACTATTCCAACCTTATTATTCTGCCATATACCTGAGATCTCTCTGTACACTGTTCCTCAAGTTCCCTCTGATTATTGCAGTGTCTATAGTGCCATCGAACAAGGTGACTTTTTGTTTATTTGAAAACCTCTGTTAGCTGAACTTTTCAGAAATAAAAGCTGTCCTCCATGATTTCAAGTTTTCCTTGTGTATTCATCCAGAGGATGTGGGTATCACTGACCAGGCCAGCATTCATTGCCCATCCCTAATTACCCAGAGGGCAATGAGAGTCAACCGCATTGCTGTGGGTTTGGAATCACCTGGAGGCATGACCAGGTAAGGATGGCAATTTCCTTCCCCAAAGAACATTAGTGAGCCAGATGGGGTTTTCCTAACAATTGACAATGGTTTCATGGCCATCATTAGAGTTTTCATTCCAGATTTTATTGAATTCAATTGCCACCATTTGCTATGGTGGGATTTAAATCCAGGTCCCCAGACCATTACCTGGGTCTCCAGATTACTACTCCAGTGACAATACCTCATCAGCGATTACCTCCCCTTATAGTGACGTTAAAAAATGAAAGCTCTCCTTCTATGCTTATAATTTGAGGAAATGAACTGAGACATCTCCAAAGACTTCTTCAAAAGGTTAGAGAGCAGAAATCTGTTTGGAGGAAACAAATCATGCTTTTTTGAGTTATTTTTTAAAAAATCTTATACCACGGACATGTAATTTCTGAGGTGGGGGAGGGGGGGCAGGGTTACAGTGATAGCTTCATCCGGAGGCTCACTGAAGATGTTACCTAGTATAGTCACGACATGTCTGATCATGAACCTTCCAGCTCAGCGAGCAAACCTACATCCAGAACCCCAACCTCAGTTACTGATCTTCTCAGAGCTCATTAGGGAGGGTGGTGAGGCTGGGGGCAAATCCCAGTAAATAAAACCGAGCAGTGAACTCTCCCAGCTGACTGGCTGTGAAGTTATAAACCTCCCTGGAAATCGAGCGGACAGTGACATTTCACAGAGAGACCTCACCCTCAAATGACTCAGAGCTGGGGATCAGCTCAGTATCTTTCAGTCTCTTAAAAGATAAATCTTTGTTTTATTTTCATAAGTCTACAATAGTGAGTAAGGTGAGGGCTTTAATTTAAAATGTCTTACGGTCTCTTTATTAATTTTTGAAAATATAAAACACGGGTATTAAGTTATTCTAGGGCAGTATTTTGTAGAGCAGTAAGACTGTGCCTTTTTCTGGGGCTGTAAAATGTTAAGTTGCAGAGATAGCCATTCTTTGAGTGATGTGCCCTTCCTGTCAGATGTCTGAGATTAGGGAACATTTCAATGATCCTGATGATGATGTCTGCATGAAGAGCGGTTGCAAATCCTATCGATCGCATAGATCTGTTGGAGCGACAGTTAAAGGCAGTGAGGCATTCACAGGAGCTAGGAAGAGTGATAGGTGGCGGTTTCAGGCAGAAAACCTGCAGATACAGTCAGGTAGCTGGGTTACCTCCAGGAAAGGTAGGAGAGGGAGGCAGGTAGTGCAGGTGTCTCCTCTGTCTATCCTACTCTCAAACAAGTATACTACTTTGGAAAATGTCAGGGGTCACAGACACTCAGGGGAATGTAGCAGTGGCAACCAAGTTACTGGTGCTGCTACTGGCTCTAACGTAACGTGAGGTATATCCAGTTCCACATGATCGATGGTAATAGGGGACTCTCTAGACAGGGGCACAGACTGCTGTTTCTGCAGCTGACAGTGAGACATCAGAATGAGGTGGTGCCTCCCTGGTGTCAGGGTCAAGGATGTCTCAGAGAGGGAGCAGAATATTCTCAAAGGGGAGAAAACCCAAAGTGAATGTGAGGAAACAGCTAAGTCTGAGGCTGGTATGGTTCATATGTCAACAGTCAAGGGCAAGGCAGAGAATGAGGTGGGACTGAGCACCTCCATTTACTTCAATGCAAGAGGCCCGACAGGTCAGGCAGCTGGGCTTAGGATATGTTTTGAAATAGCATTGGGATATTATAGCAATTACAGAGGCATCACTCAGGGATGGATAGACTAGCAGCTTAATGTTCAGGGTATAGACGCTATAGCAAGGATAGAAAGGGGGCAACAGAGCAGGGGAGAAGTGTTTTTGATGAGGGATAACAGTACGGCTGGCCTTCAGGATGGTATTCCTGGGAGTATACCCAGGGAATTGGGAAGTTAGAAATTAGTGATCACCTTATTGGGATTGTACTACCAACCCCTCCCCCCCGCCCACCCCCCAACCCAAAAAATACTCAGTGGGGAATTAAGAAGCAAATTTCCCAGGAGATCACTGTTTTCTGTAAGAATAGGATGGTTGTATACAAGACTTGACCTTTTTTTCCTTTGTTCATTCACAGGATGAGGGTGTCACTGGCTGGGCCTAGAGGGCAGTCAACAGTCAACCACATTGCTGTGGGTCTGGAGTCACCTATAGGCCAGACCAGGTAAGGATGGCAGATTCCTCCCCTAAAGGACATGAGTGATCCAGTTGGGTTTTTCCAACAATTGACAGTGGATTCATTGTCGTCATTAGATTCTTAATTGCAGATTTTTCTTGAATTCACATTCCACTATCTGCCGTGTCTGGATTCAAACCCAAGTCCCCCGAAGGTTATCTGGGTCTCGGGATTAACTGGCTAGCGATATCACCACCTTTTCTCTTGGGAAATGAGCCAGGGTGAGTGACTGAGGTATCACTGGGGCAGTACATCAGCACCAAAGATCCCACAGTATTGTGGCTCAGTGGTTAGCGCTGCCGCCTCCGCACCAAGTACCTGGATTTGATCCCAGCCTCAGGTGACTGTTTGTGTGGAATTTGCACATTCTCCCAGTGTCTGCATGGGTTTCCTCCCACAATCCAAAGAAAGTGAGGACTGCAGATGCTGGAGATCAGAGCTGAAAATGTGTTGCTGGAAAAGCGCAGCAGGTCAGGCAGCATCCAAGGAGTAGGAGGACCGACATTTCGGGCATGAGCCCTTCTTCAGGAATGAGGAATGTGTGTCCAGCAGGCTAAGATAAAAGGTAGGGAGGAGGGACTTGGTGGAGGGGTGTTGGAAATGCAATAGGTGGAAAGAGGTTAAGGTGAGGGTGATAGGCTGGAGTGGGGGGTGGGGGCGGAGAGGTCAGGAAGAAGATTGCAGGTTAGGAAGGTGGTCCTGAGTTCGAGGGTTGGGACTGAGACAAGGTGGGGGGAGGGGAAATGAGGAAACACCATGCCTAACCCCGCCCCCAAGCCGATCTCCGGTCGCACGCCTAACTCCACCCCCACGCCGATCTCCGTCCCCGCCCCGATTCCCGCCCCATGCCTAACTCCGCCCCCACTCCCAGCTCCAGCTCCACACCAGGTCCTAGCTCCCAGCACTGCCATGTTTTCACCATCCCTCCAGACCTCCCCCACTCTGAGGATGAAAGGTCAGTCCTCGGCAGGGGCCTCACCTTCATTCCCCTTCGCTCTTGGATTAACGAGTTCAATCCGCGGCAAGACATCGAACAATTCTTCTGCCGCCTTCGCCTCCGGGTCTACATCTTCAACCAGATTCTCGCCCACCCTCTGACGACCCCTTCTCCCGCCTCCAACACACCCCCATCCACCTGGACATCCCGTGCTGGCCTCTTACCCGCCCTCGATAGCCAACTGCCACCGCGACATTAACCGCCTCAACCTCTCCACCCCCCTCACCCACTCCAACCTCTCACCCTCGGAACGTGCATCCCTCCACTCCCTCCGCTCCAACCCCAACCTCACCATCAAACTGGCAGGCAAGGTTGGCACGGTAGTAGTTTGGCGAACCGACCTTTCCACCGCTGAGGCGAAACGCCAGCTCGCGGACACCTCCTCCTACTGCCCCCTTGACCATGACCCCACCTCCCACCACCAAACCATCATCTCCCAGACCATCCATAACCTCATCACCTCAGGGGATCTCCCATCCATCGCCTCCAACCTCATAGCCCCACAATCCCGCACTGCCCGTTTCTACCTCCTGTCCAAAACAAACCTGACTGCCCCGGCCAACCCATTGTCTCAGCCTGCTCCTGCCCCAGAGAACTCATCTCTGCATACCTCGACATCGTCCTGTCCCCCTTAGTCCAAGAACTCCCCACCTATGTTCGGGACACCATCCACGACCTCCACCTCCTCCATGATTTTCGCTTCCCCGGTGCCCATCGCCTTATCTTCACCATGGACATTCAGTCCCTGTACACCTCCATCCTCCATCATGAAGGACTCAAAGCCCTCCACTTCTTCCTTTCCCACCGTACCAGCCAGTACCCTTCCACTGACACCCTCCTTCGACTGACTGAACTTGTCCTCACTCTGAACAACTTCTCCTTCCAATTCTCCCACTTCCTCCAAACCAAACGAATAGCCATGGGCACCCACATGGGCCCCAGGTATGCCTGCCTCTTCGTAGGATATATCTTCCGCAGCTGCACTGGCACCACTCCCCACCTTTTCCTCCGCTACATCGATGACTGTATCGGTGCTGCCTCGTGGAGGCAGTTTGAACAGTTCATCCACTTTACCAACACCTTCCACCCCGACATCAAATTTACCTGGAACATCTCAGACTCCTTCCTCCCCTTCCTAGACCTCTCCATTTCTATCTCGGACGACCGAATCAACACGGACATTTACTATAAACCGACTGACTCCCACAGCTACCTAGACACACCTCCTCCCACCCTGCCCCCTGTAAAAATGCCATCCCATATTCCCAATTCCTTCGTCTCCACCGCATCTGCTCCCAGGAGGACCAGTTTCAATACCAAACAACCCAGATGGCCTCCTTCTTCAAAGACCGCAAGTTCCCCCCAGACGTGATCGATGATGCTCTCCACTGCATCGCCTCCACTTCTCAGTCCTCTGCCCTTGAGTCCCGTCGCTCCACTCGCCACCAGGATAGAACTCCACTGGTCCTCACCTACCAGCCCACCAACCACATCGTATCATCCGTCGTCATTTCTGCCACTTCCAAACGGACCCCACCACCAGGGATATATTTCCCTCCCCTCCCCATCAGCGTTCCGAACAGACCACTCCCTCCGTGACTCCCTCGTCAGGTCCACACCCCCCACCAACCCAACCTTCACTCCTGGCACCTTCCCCTGCAACCGCAAGAAATGCAAAACTTGCACCCACACCTCCTGCCTTACTTCCCTCCAAGGCCCCAAGGGATCCTTCCATATCCACCATAAATTCACCTGCAACTCCACACACATCATTTACTGCATCCGCTGCACCCGATGTGGCCTCCTCTATATTGGGGAGACAGGCCCCCTACTTGCAGAACGTTTCAGAGAACACCTCTCGGACACCCGGACCAACCAACCCAATCACCCCGTGGCTCACTACTTCAACTCCCCCTCCCACTCCACCAAGGACATGCAGGTCCTTGGACTCCTCCATCGCCAGATCATAGCAACATGACGGCTGAAGGAAGAGCACTTCACCGTCTGCCTCGGAACCCTCCAACCACAAGGGATGAACTCAGATTTCTCCAGTTTCCTAATTTCCCCTCCACCCACCTTGTCTCAGTCCCAACCTTCGAACTCAACACCACCTTCCTAACCTGCAATCTTCTTTCTGACCTCTCCGCCCCCATCCCCACTCCCACTCTGGCTTATCACCCTCACCTTAACCTCTTTCCACCTATCGCATTTCCAACGCCCCTCCCCCAAGTCCCTCCTCCCTACCTTTTATCTTAGCCCGCTTGGCACACTTTCCTCATTCCTGAAGAAGGGCTCATGCCCGAAACGTCGATTCTCCTGCTCCTTGGATGCTGCCTGACCTGCTGCGCTTTTCCAGAAACACATTTTCAGCCATGTTAATTTGCCCATGGTATCCAGATGCAGTAGATGAGATGATTGGATGTGCAGGAAAATCGCTGTCTGGTGTGAAAAGATCCTTTGGCGCATTGGACAGAGGTGAGGTGGGGAGGTGTGGGTGCATATTTTACTGCTCCCCTGGCAGTAAGGGAAGGTGAAGGGTTGGTTGGTGGGGAGGGAATTTTTAATAACGTCACAATTTTAGCAACTACTTTAAGTTAATTGGCAAATAACGCAAGGTAAATATGTGACCTATACTTTACTCAGTACATTCTGAGCATCTGGAACGGTCTGAACAGCAGGTGGACACAGATTCAGCAGGTATTCTCAAACAGATTTGCAATTTTACTTTTTAAGGCAAGTCTTGGGAGATTGTGGCCAAATGTGAGGGGAATTGGGACAGATTTGCAGCATCTCCAGAGGGAGAATACAGCTCCAATGGGCTGAATAGCCCCCAGCCTCTGTGCTATGTGATACTGCCCCATTCACTGTGAATGATGAAGCTCATCCCAGGGCAGAGAGAGGTAGGAGCCCCCACTCTCATCACAATGGGGCCTGGCTGATTGATGGCAGCTCACTGACCAATAGGAGGTGAGTTGATGTGGTCCTCCAGCCAATGGGAATGAATAAGAGGCGTGGCCAGCATGATGACACATGACCATGAGCTGTGCAGGGACAATGTCACTGTGAGTGGGAGAGACAGCAGAGAGGCTGCTAGACCTGAATTACAAACTCCTGGTCAATTAAAACCAAAAGAACTGTGGATGCTGTAAATCAGAAACAACAACCAGGAGGTCAGCAGGCCTAACAGCATCTGTGAAGAGAAACCAGAGTTAAAGTTTCAGATCCAGTGACCCTTTCTCAGAACTGCCGTTACCGAGGAAAAAAAGTCAGTTTATATGCAGAAGGTAGAGGAGGGGAGGATGTAGGGAGTAAAGGGTAGGTGGGGATAGAGTGAGAAGAACAGTTGGATAAAGGATTTTTTTTATTTCAAAAATATACTTTACTCATAAATACTTTGATCTATACAACGGGACATGCCGTACATAGGTAAACATTCCATTTCTTTTCATACCGAAACAGAGTAATCATTCCTATTTACAGGTCGGTATGATTATATTTTGAGCTGAGGTTCCAGCAGAGCCCAAATGACTATGTGGGCCCCCTGTTCTTCTTAGGCAGGCAGATGTGACACGGTGGTCTTTCCCCACCGCGCCTTGGCGGCAGCTACCCCAAGCTTCAGCGCGTCCCTCAACACGTAGTCCTGGACCTTGGAATGTGCCAGTCTGCAACACTCAGTCGGGGTCAACTCCTTCAGCTGGAAGATCAACAGGTTTCGGACCACCCAGAGAGCGTCCTTCACCGAGTTGATGATCCTCCAGGCGCAGTTGATGTTCGTCTCAGTGTGCGTCCCGGGGAACAGGCCGTAGAGCACGGAGTCCTGCATCAAGGCACTGCTCGGGACGAACATCGACAAACACCACTGTATTCCTTTCCAGACTTCCTCTGCATAGGCACATTCCAGAAGGAGGTGTGTGACAGTCTCGTCTCCCCCGCAGCCGCTTCGAGGGCAGCGTGCGGTGCGGCAGAGAGTCCGGGCGTGCATAAAGGATATCACAGGCAGAGCCATTCTCACCACCAGCCAAGCCATGTCTTGGTGCTTGTTGGAAAGTTCTGGTGATGAGGCATTCTGCCAAATAGCTTTGACAGTCTGCTCAGGGAACTGCTCAATAGGATCCACCCTCTCCTTTTCTCGAAGAGTCTCAAGGACACTACGTGCTGACCACTTCCTGGTGGACTTGTGGTCAAAGGTGTTTTTCTTCATAAACTTCTCCACGAAGGACAGGTGGTACGGAACGGTCCAACTACTTGGAGCATTCCACGGCAGCGAGGCCAGGCCCATCCTTCACAACACCGGGGACAGGTAGAACCTCAGTACATCGTGACACTTGGTGTTTGTGTACCGGGGATCCACGCACAGCTTGATGCAGCCACACACAAAGGTGGCCATCAGGATGAGGGTGGCATTGGGTGTATTTTTTCCCCCGTTGCCCAGATCTTTGTACAGCGAGTCCCTTCGGACCCGGTCCATCTTTGAACTCCATATAAACTGGAAGATGGCCCGGGTGACTGCGGCAGCACAGGTTCTGGGGATAGGCCAGACCTGTGCCACATATAACAATACTGAGAGTACCTCAAACCTGATGACCAGGTTTTTTCCCACGATGGCGAGCGACCATTGCTCCCATCTGCCTAGTTTCTGTCTCATCTTCCTGATCCGCTCCTCCCAAGTCTTGACGCACACCCCAGCCTCCCCCAAACCAAATACCCAGCACCTTCAGGTGGTCAGTCCTGACGGTGAAGGGGATCGAGGATTGGTCGGCCCAGTTCCCGAAGAGCAAGGCCTCGATCTTGCCTCGGTTTACCTTGGATCCCGAGGCCCGTTCGAACTGGACACAGATGCACATGAGTCTGTGCACGAACAGCGGATCCGAGCAGAAAACGGCGACGTCATCCATGTACAGGGAGGCCTTAACCTGTAGGCCTCCGCTGCCAGGAATAGGCACCCCTCTCAGGCATCCTTCCTGATGGATTCGGCAAATGGCTCTATGCAACACACAAACAAAGCAGGTGAGAGGGGGCAACCCTGCCTGACTCCAGATCTTACAGGGAAGCTATCTGATTCCCACCCATTGATCGAGACTGCACTGACAATGTTGGTGTGGAGCAGTCTGATCCAATTCCCTCCGCAAAGCCCATTTTGGAGAGGACGTCCCTCATATATGTATACGATATCCTGCCAAAGGCTTTCTCCTGGTCCAGGCTGATGAGGCAGGTGTCCACCCCCCTGTCCTGCATGTAGGCGATCGTATCCCTGAGGAGTGCAAGACTCTCAGAGATCTTCCTGCCCGGTACAGCACAGGTTTGGTCGGGGTGGATCACCGATCCCAGAGCAGACCTGACCCGGTTGGCGATGACCTTTGACAAGATTTTGTAGTCTGTGTTAACTGTGAGATCGGTCTCCAGTTTCTAGTTTCTTCCCCCTCCCCCTTCTGCTTGTAGATGAGGGTGATGATGCCTTTCCTCATGGATTCACTCATGGTACCTGCTTGAAGCAGGTACACCTCCAACAGGTCCCGGCCAATCAAGTCCCAAAGAGCAGAATAGATCTCGACTGGTAAGCTGTCGCTTGTTGGAGTTTCATTCTTTTCGAAGGACTCGAGGGCCTTGGTCTGCTCATCCAGAGATAGCGGCTGGTCCAGCCTCTCTCATGTTCCGTCATCTAGGACCTCTGTGATAGAGGACAGCAATGACTGGGAGGCCGCGCTGTCGGTTGGCTTCGAGTCATACAGACTGGCCTAGAAGGATTTGCTGATCTTCATGATGTCAGCGTGAGATGACGTTACCGCGCCATCTTCTTCCTTCAGTCTGCTGAGCACAGAGCTCCCTTTGTGCACCTTCTGGAAGAAGAAACATGAGCACATCTCATTCTGCTCCACGGAGCTGACTCTGGACCGGAAGATTATCTTGGAGGCATCCAAGGCAAAGAGCGAGGTTTGATTAGATTAGATTAGATTACTTACAGTGTGGAAACAGGCCCTTCGGCCCAACAAGTCCACACCGAACCGCCGAAGTGTAACCCACCCATACCCCTACATTTACCCCTTACCTAAAACTACGGCCAATTTAGCATGGCCAATTCACCTGACCCACACATCTTTGGACTGTGGGAGGAAACTGGAGCACCCGGAGGAAACCCACGCAGACATGGGGAGAACGTGCAAACTCCACACAGTCGCCTGAGTCGGGAATTGAACCCGGGTCTCAGGCGCTGTGAGGCAACAGTGCTAACCACTGTGCCACCGTACCTCTTGGAGGTCCTCTGTGACATCAACCCCCAACGTCTGCAGCAGGAGCAGGTTCTGCATGCTTTCCTGGAGTTGGGACAGTTTTCCCCACATCTCCCTCACCTCCTGAACACCTTTGAGGATGAAGAACCTCTTGATGTTCCCTTTTACCGTTTGCCACCAGTCCGCTGGGGACTCAAAGAGGGGCTTCGCGGTTCTCCAACCTGCGTAATCCAACTTAAGCTCCTCGATGTTTCCCGGGGTCAACAGCTTAGTGCTCAGTTTACACGTTCCCTTACCCGCCCGCTGCTCGTCCTGTAGGTGACAGTCGGCCAGCAGGAGGCAGTGGTCAGAGAAGAACACCGGCTTGACGTCGGTGGTTCTGACCGAGAGCGTTCGGGACACAAACAGGTAATCTATCCTTGAGCGGATAGACCCGTCTGCCCGTGACCAGGTGTATCTACGCTGCGCTCCGTCTGCAGGGGTGCTGAAGATGTCATGCAGCTTGGCATCTTTGGCCGTGTCCATCAGGGCTCTGGACGTGGCGTCTAGTTTCCTGCCCCCCCGCCCCCCCACCGGATATTTCACCTGCATCAATGATACAGTTGAAGTCTCTGGCCAGAATGACCGGCCTGGACGTAGCCAGCAACAGTGGAAGCTGCTGTAGGACGGCCAATCGTTCACTCTTACCCACTGGGGCGTACACGTTGATTAGTCTCGCGGGAGCGTTTCTGTATTTAACATCCGCGACGAGGAGGCGCCTGCCCACCGCCTCCTTAACCTCGGAGATGGTGAAGTTGCCTCCCCGCGACAGGATACCCAGGCCTGAGGAGTGATTATCGTTGCCTCCCAACCAAACTGACGGCCCATGGGCCCACCAGCTCGACCATCTCCTGTAACTGATGAGGTGCGGTATCCCACACTCCTGCATAAACAGGATGTCGGCTTTGACGTTGGCCAGGAAGGCCAGTGTTGAAACACATCGCGCAGCAGATTTTATGCTGTGCACGTGAATACTGGCAATTTAAATCCCCATTTCTTTTAACAAGTTGTGAGGTTACCCGTGTCCAATTGCCGCCAGTCCTGCCCCTCTGGGGTAGCTGTCTGCATCCCATGCAGAACACGAACTGCTGGACCCTCGCAGGGCTGAGGTAGCTGTCCAGCTCCTCACTCGGTCCGTTTTTCCGCTCCGGTGTCATCGGGCTGTGACCAGGATCCACGCTGCCTGCTTCTATATCTGACAGCAGGGCTGTCAGAGGGTCGCTGCTCCCAGTGACCTGGAGCTGTGTGGCAGTGGGGCCCTCCTGGCTTTTACCTGGTGGGGGGTGGTAGCTTCCCATTGCCTCAGGAGGTACGTCCCTTGGTTGGCAGTTGCTGCTGTCCTTTCTCCCCGCAGCACTCTGCCTCTTCTTTTGGTGATGACCCTCCTTACATCTGTCCTCACCCTCCGAAGAGCTGTCTGTGTCTTCCCCATGCAGCTGCCTTTTCCCCTTTTTCTGGGAGGTTTTGGCAGCTGGGTGGGTTTTCCTCCTCTTGTTTTGCACCAGGATCCATTCCTCTGCCTCCTCCTTTCCCTTCTCCTCCTCCTCCGCCCGTCCTGTCGGAGCTTTGCTCAGCAGCTGTCCCTCTCCAGTAGCTGGCGTCTGCTCTGCTCCGGCCTGTCCTTCTTTTTGCGTGCCCCCAGACACCGTTCCCTTGCTGGTTTGTGGCCCACCCCCCGGCCATCTGTGCGGAGGTGGCGGCCCCACGTCTTGGGCAGGCCTTGTACACGTGGCCCGCCTCCCCGCACAGATTGCAGTTCTTTGCCTCCTTGCATTCTTTGGTCGGGTGGCCCTCCTCCTTGCAGTTCCGACAGATCATGACCTTGCAGTCCGCCGCCATGTGGCCTGACCTCCCACAGGGTCGGCACACTTTCGGCTGCCCTGCATAAGTCAGGTACTCTCTGCTCCCTCCAATAGCAAAGCTGGAGGGTGGGTGGAGGATGTTCCCACTGGCATCAACCCTCAGGATTACCTTGACCTGTCGTTTGCTGGTCCAGATCCCGAAAGGATCAACCACGTCAGTGCTTTCTCCCTCAACCTGCACATATCTCCTCAGGAACATCAGGACATCGGTTGCTGGAACATGGGGGTTGTACATGTTGATCGTGACAACCCGACTCCTCTGTGCAGGGAGCACACACAGCGGGACCCCCGACAAGATGGAGAACAGCGGGTCCCCCTCCTTTTCCTTGAAGACCTTCGCATTGCTTCACATTCCTGAAGGTGACATCGAAGTAGCCTGCCCCAGGGAAATGATAAAGGATTAGATAACTGTCAGACTGGGAGGGTGAATAGCTGTTAATTGGTACTGTTAGGGCTAACCATAGGTAATTTGTAATGACAGGCTGTGAGAACAAGGCCTGGTGTGTGGATAGGGCCTTAGGGCATGGGATTGTTAACCTATGTTTAGCCACTAACTGTCTCCATTGTAAGCTGTTCCCCACTGACATCAATCCACGATTGGAGCCACCGAGGACACATTCCTCTGGAATATCCTCCCTAACCATCTCTGTCCTCCTTTAATTTGTATCTGAAAATAGTTCTGTTTAATCAATGTTTCCATCATTCGTGAAGCACTTTAGGGAGATTTGACAATGTGAACAACTCCATACAATGCAGGTATTTGTTGTTAATGTCTGACATTGGGAGGAACAGGAATGAACCCTCTCTCGTACCTGATGAACAGCAGCAAAAGCAGAGAATGGTCTGTGCAGTGATTGATGTCAGTGCAAGCCAACAGGGGGCAGAGGGTGAGACTGGAGGACCAGGCAATGCCAGTTTGTCCTCCAACCAATCAGAGTGAATGAGGGTATCCTCAACACTGGAATTAAGGAAAGACACATATAGCAGAGGTTTGAGAAACTGGAGGAGATTAGAGATAGGGAGTGTTCTGATGCTGCAGAGGAATTATCGAGAGAAGAAAGAGTTGTGAGGATGGATGAGGTGATAGTGATTGGGAGAGTTGTGAGGATGGAGGCATTCACAGAGATAGTGAGGAAACAGACCCTGTGGTCTAACCAATCCATGTCGGCCATAATTCCAAACTGAACTAATCGCACCTGTCTCTGCTTGGTCCACATTCATCCAAGTATTTCCTATTAATGTACTGATCCAAATGTCTTTTAAATACTATAATTGTATTCACAGCTACCACTTCCTCTGGAAGTTCATTCCATATGGATCAAAATTAAAACATCCCTAATGTCTCTTTTTCAAACCTTTCTCATCTCTTCTCAAAATGTATGCACCCGAGTCTTGAATTCCCTTCTCCCCCGGCCATTCACCTTATCCATACTCTTGATGAATTTATAAACATCTAATAAGGTCACCCCTGAACTTCCTACGCTGCAGTGCAAAATGTCTCAGCCTCTCCTTATTACACAATCCTTCCATTCCCATCACCATCCTGGTAAATCTCATCTGAATCTACTCCAATTTAATAATAGCCTTCCTATAACAGCACAACCAGAACTGGGCACAGTATTCCAGAAGAGGCCTCACTAACATCCTGTACAACCTCAACAAAGCAACTCCCTCTACTCAAAGGTCTGAACAATGAAGGTAAGTGTGCTAACCACCTTCTGAATCATCCTGTCTACACGTGACACAGGCTTCAAAAGATTGAACCCCTCAGTCTCTTTGTTCCATATCACTACGCTAGGCCCTACTTTTAATTAGTGTAAGTCCTGCCCTCGTTTGTTTTATCAAGATGTAATATTTTGCATTTATTCCAATCCAAAAATCCAATAAAGCCTTTGAGTATAAAGGCAGTAGGAGTATACTTAAGAGGGAAATCAGGAGGGCAAAAAAGGGACAGGGGATAGCTTTGGCAAGTAGGGTTAAGGATAAGCCAAAGGGCTTTTATAATTATGTTCAGAACAAAAGACCATCCAGAGAGAGAATGCAGTAAATCAAAGATCAGCAAGGCAGCCTATCTGTGGAGCTGCAGACGACGGGGGAGATACTAAACGAGTATTTTGCAATAGTGTTTACTGTGGAGAAGGACATGGGTGATAGAGATTGTGGGGAAATAGATGGTGACATCTTGAAAAATGTCCATATTACAGAGGAGGTGGTGCTGGATGAGTGGCTAACGAGCCAGTGCAGGGGAGAAGGATTCACATTTTTGGATCATTGTAATCTCCTCTGGGGTAGAGTTGAACTGCATAAGGATGGATTGCCCCTGAATTGGAAGGTGTCTAATATCTAGGCAGGGAGACTTGCTAGTGATACTTGGGAAGCATTAAACCAGTGAGGGAGTCAGGGGTAAACCCAAACAGATAGTGAGAAAAGAGGTAAATCTGAGGCTGGTACAGTTCAGAAGTCAAGCAGTCAAGTACAAGGCACAGAATGAGGTGGGACTGAGCAGTGACATTGCATTGACGTCAATGGAAGAGGCCTGACAGGGAAGGCAGATGAGCTCAGGGTATGGTTTTGAACATGGGACTGGGATATCATGGGTATTACAGAAATGTGGCTCAGGGATGGATAGGAACTGGTAGCTTAGTGTTCCATGGTATAGATGGTGTATGAAGGATAGAACGGGGGACAAGAGAGGAGAAGGAGGAGTGGAGTTTTTGATTAGGGATAGCATTATGATTGTGCTTCCAGGAGGATATTCCTGGGAGTACGCCCAGTGAAATTATTTGGATAGAACGGAGATAAGAGAGGGATGATCACCTTATTGGGGTTGTCTGCGTGGGTTTCGTCCAGGTGCTCTGGTTTCCAAAGATGTGCAGGTTAGGTGGATTATCCAGGCTGAATTGCTCATAATGTTCAGGGATGTGCAGGATGGGTGGATTATCCAGGCTGAATTGCCCACAGTGTTCAGGGATGTGCAGGTTAGGTGGATTATCCAGGCTGAATTGCCCATAGTGTTCAGGAATGCGCAGGTTGGGTGGGTTGTCCAGGATGAATTGCCCATAGTGTTCAGGGATGTGCAGGTTGGGTGGATTATCCAGGTTGAATTGCCCATAGTGTTCAGGGATGTGCAGGTTGGGTGGATTATCCAGGCTGAATTGCCCACAGTGTTCAGGGATGTGCAGGTTGGGTGGATTATCCAGGCAGAATTGTCCATTGTGTTCAGGGATGTGCAGGTTAGGTGGATTATCCAGGCTGAGTTGCCTGTAGTGTTCAGGGATGTGCAGGTAGGGTGGATTATCCAGGCAGAATTGTCCATTGTGTTCAAGGATGTGCAGGTTAGGTGGATTATCCAGGCTGAATTGCCCATAGTGTTCAGGGATGTATAGGTTGGGTGGATTGGCCATGGGATATGCAATGTTACAGGGGTAGGGTAGGAGGCTCTGAGGGTCAGTGTGGATGTGATGGGCCGATTGGATTATCTGATAATTCTACTCGTTTTAAACTGGCTTTAGAAAAGAATAGACCAAATGTAAAAGTTAATGTTCTAATTTGGACAAAGGCCAATTTTAATGGCATGAGGCAAGAACTTTCAAAATTAGTTTACGGGAGTCTATTCCCAGGTAAAGGGACGGCTGGAAAATGGGAACATAAGAACATAAGGAAGAGGAGCAGGAGTAGGCCATCTGGCCCCTCAAGCCTGCTCTGCCATTCAAAAAGGTCAGGGCTGATCTTTTCATGGTCTCAGCTCCACCTTCCTGCTGTCTCACCATCACCCTTAATTCCTTTCTTGTTCACAAATCTACCTTTTGCCTTAAAGGCATTCAAGATGAAAGCACAACTGCTTCACTCAGCAGGGAATTCCACAGACTCACAACCCTTTAGCTGAAGAAGTTTCTCCTGAACTCAGTCCTAAATCTGCTCCCCCTTATTTTGACGCTATGCCCTCGAGTTTCACCCACCCCCAGTGGAAATAACCTCCCTGCTTCTATCTTATCTATTCTTTTCATAATTTTATTTTTCCTATCCAACCTCCCATTCTTCTAAATTCCAAAGAGTATAGTCCCAGACTACTCAATCTCTCCACATACACCAACCCTCTCAACTCCTGACTCAAACTAGTGACCCTCCTCTGCACCCCCTCCAGTGTCAGTACATCCTTCCTGAAGTAAGGAGACCAAACCTGTACACAGTACTCCTGGTGTGGCCTCCCCAGCACCCTGTACAGTTGCAGCATAACCATCCCTCTAGCAATGAAGGACAATATTCCCTTCACTGCCTTAATTACCTGCTGCACCTGCAAACCAACTTCCTGTGATTCATGCACAGGGACACCCAGCTCCCTCTGCACAGCAGCATGCTGCAAGTTTTCAATATTTTAATCATCCAGTTTGCTGTTAGTCTGACCAAAATGAATGGCCTCACGTTCCTCAACATTATACCCCATCTGCCAGACCCTTACCCACTCACTTAACCTTTCTGTATCCCTGTGCAGACTGATAGTGGTCTCCACACACATTGCTCTACCTCATCTTAATGTCAAATGTGAACTCTGACATCGTACACTTGGTCCTCAACTCCAAAACATTTGTGTAAATGGTAAACAATTGTCGTGCCAACATTAACCCAAACACTCATTTATCCCCATTCTTTATTTGTTTTCACTAACCAATCCTCTATCCATGCTAATGCATTACCCATAATGCTGTGCAGCCTTTACCTTATACAGCAGTCTTTTGTTTGGTAACTTGTTGAATACCTTCTGGAAATCCAGATGCACCACATCCACTTGTTCCCCCTTGTTCAGTGCGCTTGTTGTGTTTCCCCCCGAACCCCACCATCTCTTTTAGTCCCTGGGATGCATTCCATCAGGGCCAGGAGACCCATCTACCTTTAGGCTGTTACCTTCCACAATATTAGGTCTGTACTGTGAATGATTGCTTCTCTGCCCTCATCTGCCATTGCCTCCATAGGCCTGTGACAATGAGAGTACATAGACAGTATGTTCCTGTTAAGGCCAAGGCTGGTCGGTGTAGAGAATGCTGCCTGTCGAAAGAAATTGAGGGCCTGGTCAAGAAAATGAAGGAGGCATATGGCAGGTACAGACAGCTGGGTTTGTGTGACACCCTAGAGGGGTATAAGGGCAGTAGGAGTAGACTGGAGGTAAACCCGGAGGGCAAAAAGGGGGCATGAGATAGGTTTAGGAAATAAGTTTGAGGAGAATCCAAAGCAATTCTACAAATACACTTAGGACAAACGAGTAACCAGGCAGAGAATAGGTACCTGCAAAAATCATCAATGCTGTCTGTGGAACCTCAGGAGGTGGGAGAGATTCTACATGAGATTCTTTTACTGAAAGAGGATGTGGCAGCTTTTATGTTTGGAGAAATAAGTAGTGATAACTTGACAAGTAAAAAGTGAGGTCTGCAGATGCTGGAGATCAGAGCTGAAAATGTGTTGCTGGTTAAACCAGAGCAGGTTAGGCAGCATCCAAGGAACAGGAAATTCGACGTTTCGGGCCAGAGCCCTTCAACCCACCCCCCTACATTTACCCCTTCACCTAACACTGTGGGCAATTTAACATGGCCAATTCACCTAACCTGCATATTTTTGAACTGTGGGAGGAAACTGGAGCACCCGGAGGAAACCCACGCAGACAGAGGGAGAATGTGCAAACTCCACACAGACAATTGCCTGAGGCAGGAATTGAACCCGGATCACTGGCACTGTGAAAGGGGAGGGGTGGGGGTGGGGTGGGGGGAGGTGGGAGCGGACTCAGTGAGTGTGAAGGGACAGGGAGAGACAGCAGAGACTGGGAGAGAGGTGGAGTTAGTGTGGATTGGGAGGGTTGATAAACACTGTTTCAGTCTGCTAGACCGGGAATAGGTACTCCGGGTAAATTAAAACCAAAAGAACTGCGGATGCTGTAAATCACACCCAACAACCAGAAGGTACTGGAAAAACTCAGCAAATCTGACAGCATCTGTGAAGAGAAATCAGTTCACATTTTGGATCTGGTGACCCTACCTGATGTTAATGAGAAAAAAATGTCGGTTTATATGTAGAAGGTAGGGGTTAGAGAGTAAATGATAGGTGGGGATAAATTCCAAAGACAGAGATAGGAGCAGTTGGACAAAGGAGTGGATAACAATCTGGCTGGGGGAGGGTGAATAGCTGTTTATGGCGACTGTTAGTGGCTAACCATAGGTACTGTGTAATGGCAGGCTATGTAATAATACCTATGGGACACCCGGACCAACCAACCCAATCCCCCCTGTGGCTCAACACTTCAACTCCCCCTCCCATTCCACCAAGGACATGCAGGTGCTTGGACTCCTACATCGCCAGACCATAGCAACACGACGGCTGGAGGAAGAGCGCCTTATCTTCTGCCTAGGAACCCTCCAACCTCAAGGGTTGAACTCATATTTCTCCAGTTTCCTCATTTCCCCTCCCCCTACCTTGTCTCAGTCCCAACCCTCAAACTCAGCACCACCTTCCTAACCTGCAATCTTCTTCCTGACCTCTCTGCCCCCACCTCCACTCCAGTCTATCAACCTCACCTTGACCTCCTTCCACCTATCGCATTTCCAATGCCCCTCCCCCACGTCCTTCCTCCCTACCTTTTATCTTAGCCTGCTTGGCAAACCTTCCTCATTCCTGAAGAAGGGCTCATGCCCGAAACATCGATTCTCCTGTTCCTTGGATGCTGCCTGACCTGCTGCGTTTTTCCAGCAACACATTTTCAGCTCTGATCTCCAGCATCTGCAGTACTCACTTTCTCCTATGTAATAACAAGGCCTGGTATGTGGGGTAGGGGACAAAGAAACTAGGACGTGGGAGCGTTCAGGACATAAAATTATTGAATTCGATGTTGAAGCCAGAGGATTACAGGGACCCCGAGTGGGAGATGAGGTGTTGTTTTTCAAGCTTGCTTTAAATTGTGGTGCTGGAAAAGCACAGCAGGTCAGGCAGCATCCAAAGAACAGGAGAATCGACGTATTGGGCATATAAGCACTTCATCAGAAATATGGGTGGTGGGGGAAGAGGGCTGAGAGATAAATAGGGAGGGGTATGTGCGGTTGGGGAAAGGGAGTTAGGAAGGCAACAGGTAGATGTAGATGGAGGGGTAGTGGTGAGGGGATATAGTGGATAATTGGAAAGGAAGATGGACAGGTGGGACAATTCAAGAGGCTAGTGCAGAGTTGGAGGCTTGAATCTGGGATAAGGTGGGTGAGGGGAGATGAGGAAACATTGATGCCGTGTGGTTGAAAGGTCCCAAGGTGGAAGATGAGGTGTTGTTCCTCCAGGCCTCGGGTGGCTCAAATTTGGGGGTGGAGGACATCTGAGACTTGCATGTCCTTGGCAGCGTGGTGGCAGAGCGGGGAGGGGGGGTAGCTGATGTGGTCGGCCACAGGGCGGTGGATTTGGTTGGTGCATGTGTCCCAGAAATGTTCCCTGAAATATTCCACAAGTTGGCGTCCTAACTCCCCAGTGTAGAGGAGACCACATAGAGAGCAATGGACACAATAGATGAGGTGTTTGGATGGGCAGGGAAATCTCTGTTGGATGTGGGAGGATCCTGTGGTGCCTTGGAAGGAGGTGAGGGGAAGGTGTGGGCACTTCTTGCAGTGGCAAGCGAAGGTGCTGGGAGTGGAGGATGGGTTGGTGGGGAGCCTCGATCTAATGAGGGAGTCTCAGAGAGAATGGTCTCTGTGGAATGCTGAAAAGGGTGAGGAGGGAAATATATCTCTGGTGGGGTGTGATTGTAGGTGGTGGAAATGTGGAGGATGATGTGTTGTATCTGGGTGGAAGGTAAGGACCAGGGGGATTCCATCCTTGTTGCAGTTGGAGGTGTTGGGGTTCAAGAGCAGAGATGCAGGAAGTGGAGGAGATACACTGGAGGGTATTGATGACCATATGGGAGGGGAAATTGCAGTCCTTGAAATTGGAGGCCATTTGGTATGTTCTGGAGTGTTCTGCCAGCTTGCATCAAGCTTCACTGGAACACTGCAGTAAGCATGAGACAGAGATGTTGGCCAGGGAACAGGCTCGTGAATTAAAGTGGCGAGCAACTGGAAGCTCATGGTCTGTTTTGCAGCAGAATGTAGATCATCAGCCACCATTTCCAGCACCTCCACTGAGATGCTGCCAGACACAGGTTCCTGTCCCCTCCATTAACAGCTATGCACCCTCCCAGCCAGATCATTATCCACTCCTTTGTCTTTCCAAATGTTTCTGTCTCTCTTTGGGCTCTGTCCCCACCTATTATTTACTCTTTAACCTCTATCTCCTGCAGTCCAAAGATGTGCAGGTTAGGTGAATTGGCCCAGCTAAATTCCCCAAAGTGTTCAGGGATGTGCATTAGTCCGGGGAAATGGGTCTGTGTGGGATAAACTTCAGAGGGTGGGTGTGGAATTGTTGGGCCGAAGGGCCAGTTTCCACACTGTCGGGATTCTAATTTCCCAGCTGTCATCGGTTCTGAGGAAGGGTCACTGGACCCTTGGTGTTTGCAGGAGGAGGAAACGGGAAAGGGGGGCGGGGCAGCAGAAACCGGATGAAATGTAGACTGGGAGGGTTTGGCTCCACTCTGGGAGTAACGAGATGAATCTAGGGAGAGGTTGTGACAGGAGCCCTCAGACTGTGCTGTGCTCCTCTTGTACAATGTGGGACATAAGGGGCACTTCCAGTGTCCCTGACGGCTCTCTGTGCAGGAAGTGTTACTGGGAAACTGCTTTTCAGACCTGGAGCTGTGAGTGGACTCACTGGAGCATCTGCAATCCTGAGAATGTTTTGGACAGCATGTTTAGTGAGTTAGTCACACTGCAGGTGAGGGTTACACAGGCAGAAAGGGAATGGGTCACCATCAGATCAAGCAAAAGACTCAGGAAGGGAGTGCAGGAGTCCTCAGTAGTCATCCCCTTCCCAAACAGATACCGTATACCGCTTGGGATTCTGTTATGCGGGGGTTATGGGTGGGGTGGCCTCTCAGGGGAAATCAGCAACAGCCAGGGTCATGATACCACAGAGAGTTGTGCTGCACAGAATGGAAGGAAAGTGCCATGTGCTCGTGAGAGCAGGAATAAGAGGATGGATCAGCTGGATGTGCAAATGGTGTAAAAGAGAAGGGTTTAGATTCTTCAGGCACTGGGACTGTTTCTGGGTTAGGTGGGACCTATACCAGCCTGACTGGTTACCCCTGGGCAGAGCTGGGAGAAATCTCCTCATGAGGGCCCATGCTAGTTTCATTGGTGAGGTTTTAACTAACCTGGCAGGCGGATAGGAACTAAAGTGTAGGCTTCGATGGGTCAGATTCAGGTCAGGGAATGGGAGGTAGAATATCAGTGATGTAGTCAGCGGCTCAGAAAGCCAAAGGAAAGGAGGATTATATGAGGATTGAGTCCCTCTTCATCCATCAGTCCTGCCATCCCAGGAATCAGAGTCAACAAAATCTGGAGCTGTACCGCTCTCTGTCTCTAAGTGCTTCAGCAAAATGGTGGAAATCTGCAATAAAAACAAAAAGTGCTGGAGATCCTCAGCAGGTCGGGCAGCATCTGAAATGGTGACAGATGCAGGAAACATTGCAGCCTTGAAGAAGTGTTTAGATGATCACACCAGGCACTACAATATCAGTTACACACTGAGTGCCAGAACGTGGGACTAGAATAAATAGGTGCTTGATGACCAGCTTGAATACGCTTGTTGCTGGAAAGTTGACGTTTCAGGTCAGGACTATTCATGAGAACTGACAAAGGGTCCTGATCAAAAACGTTAACTTTCCTGCTCGTCTGATGCTGCCTTTCCCCAGATCTAAACTCTGATTTCCAGTTGCCCCAGTCATTAACTATTTCCACATCCCAGGACTCAGTCTGATGACCCTCCTTTACTCTCTCTCAATAACCAGGAGAGCCTTCCTTGGGAAAGGGGAACAAAGGTACACACAGTACTCCAGGTGTGGTCTCACCAAGGCCCTACCAGAAAGGGATCCCTGCTCCTGTACTCGAATCCTCTCACTAGGAAGGTCACATATCATTTACATTATCCACTACTTCCCAATCCTGCCTGCTTCCGAAAAGAGGGAATTACAGAGAAATACAGAATAAAATGGGGTCAGAGTCTCTGGTATAAAACTGTTGAACACAATGCCCCCAAATCTCCATATTGGTCATCAAGCACACATGCCTGGTGTTACCATCTAAACACTTCTTCAAGGCTGCAATGTTTCCTGCATCTGTCACATTTCAGATGCTGCCCGACCTGCTGAGGATCTCCAGCACGTTTTGTTTTTATTGTAGATTTCCACCATTTTGCTGAAGCACTTTGAGTCAGAGAGTTATACAGCATAAAACAGACCCTTCAGTCCAACTCATCCACGTCTATCAGATATCCGAAACTGATCCAGTCCCATTTGGGAGAGTTGGCCTATACCACTCTAAACACTTTCTATTCATGTATCTCTCCAGACGCCTTTTAAATGTTGTAACTCTCCATGCATTCATTACTCCTCTGGCAGCTCATTCCATACACACAGCAACCTGCGAGTGAAATGTTTGTCCCTCAGATCCCTTTTCACTCTTTCCCCTCTCACCTTAAACTCAATGCCCTCTAGTTTTGAACTCCCCGACACTGGGTGGAAACAAAGTCCTTGACTATTCACCCTGTCTGCTCCTCGAATAAGGTAGCCCCTCAGTCTCTGACACTCCAGGGGAAAAGCCCCAGCCTATTCATCCTCACCCTTTAACTCCACAGCCCTAACAATAACCTTGTAGATATTTTCCGAAACCCTTCAAGTTTAGCAAAACAGAGTCATAGAGATGTCTGGAATTCAAAGATTGTGAGAAGATTTATAGCTCAGGTGCTCGTTGTTGTGGTTCTGTTCCCCGAGCTGGGAATTTGTGTTGCAGACGTTTTGTCCCCTGTCTAGGTGACATCCTCAGTGCTTGGGAGCCTCCTGTGAAACGCTTCTGTGATCTTTCCTCTGGCATTTGTAGTGGTTTGAATCTGCCACTTCCGGTTGTCAGTTCCAGCTGTCCATTGCAGTGGCCGGTATATTGGGTCCAGATCGATGTGCTTATTGATTGAATCTGTGAATGAGTGCTATGCCTCTAGGAATTCCCTGGCCGTTCTCTGTTTGGCTTGTCCTATAATAGTAGCGTCTGGAATGAAAACAGGCACGGAATGGAAGCCCATGCAAACACACACAGGGAGAATGTGCAATCACCACACAGAGAGTGGAATCGAATCTGGGTCCTCTTGTTGATCAGTGCACTGACCAATACAGGTCAGCATCCCAAATGCAACCTTCAGCACCTGATCTCCCTGAAACTCCACTTCCAAGGAACTATGCAATTGTTCTGAGCCCTTCAGAGGGATTGAAGGGGATGGGGAGAAAACACGGTTGAGTTGTAGATCTATCAAATAACTGTGTTTCCCCCCCCGCCACTCTTTTTCCCCCACCCCAACTTTGCAGGGAAAGGACCTTGTCTATTAAACCTATCCCTGCCCCTCCTGATTTTATAAACCTCCTAAAAGGTCACCCCTCAGCCTCTGACGCTCCAGGGAAAACAGCCTATTCAACCTCTCCCTATATCTCAAATACTCCAATCCTGGTAACATTCGTGTAATCGTTTTCTGAACCCTTTCAAGTTTCACAATATTGTATGGATAGGAAGGAGACCAGAATTGCATGCAATATTCCAAATGTGGTCTAACTAACGTCCTTTGCAGCCTCAACATGACCTCCCAACTCCTATACTCAATGCTCTGACCATTAAAGGACAGCATACTAAAAGGCCTCTTCACTATCCTATCTAACTGTGACTCCACTTTCAAGGAGCTATGAATTGCACTCCAAGGTATCTTTGTTCAACAATGCTCCCGAGGACCTTAGCATTAAGTGTATAAGACCTGATAAGATTTGCATTTCCAAAATGCAGCACCACACATTTTTCTAAATTAAACTCCATCTGCCACTCCTCAACCTATTTGCCTATCAGATTAATGTCCCATTGTATTCTGAGGTCAGCTTTTTCACTGTCCACTACGCCTCCAATATTGGTGTCATGTGCAAAATTACTAACACCTCCTATGTTCGCATCCCAATCTCTTATATAAATGACGAGAAGGACTGGAACCAGCACTGATCCTTGTGACACTCCAGGCCTGCAGTCTGAAAAGCAACCCTCCACCACCACCCTCTGCTTTCTACCTTTGAGTCAGTTCTGTATCCAAATGGCTAGTTCTCCCTGTATTCTATGACCTTGTTAACCCATGGGAACCTTGCCGAAAGCCTTACTGAAGTCCATGTAGATCATGTCCACCGTCCTGCCCTCATCAATCCTCTTTGTTACTTCTTCCAAAAAAAAATTCTAGCCACAGAAAACAACAGTACAGCACCTGAATAATTGGCCCACTATGTCTGTGCGGATCATAATGCTATTCCAAACGAATTTCATCTGCCTGTATATGATCCATATCCCTGCCAACCCTGCTTATGTGTCTGCCCAAATGACTCTTGAACGTTGTGATTGTTTCTGCTTTCACCTTCTCCCAGGAGAGTATGTTGTAATCACTTACCACCTTCTGCACAAGAAACCTGCCTGACACAACTCCCTTTAAACTTGCCCAGATGTTGTTGGAAATGCTCAGCAGGCCATGCAGCATCTGTCAAGAAAAATCAGCTGATGTTTCGGGTCCGGTCACTCTTTCTCAGAAACGTTAACTCAAATTTCTCTTCACAGATGCTACATATATGGCAAGCTTTTCCAGAAACTTATTTTTTTTTAATGGTTTACAGCATCTGCAGTTGTTTTGGTTTTGGTATGCTTTCCTTTATTGGTCAGAGAGTTGAGCGTAGGGATCGGGAGGTCATATTGCAACTGCACAGGACATTGGTTAGGCAACTTTTGTAATGTTCCATGCAACTCTGGTCTCCTAACAAAACAATATTCTCCAAATGGAAAGGGGTCAGAAAATAATTGTGAGGATGTTACCAGGGTTGGAGGATTTGAGCTCCAGGAAGAAGCTGAATAGGCTGTTTTCCCTGGAGCATCAGAGGCTGATGGGTGACCTTACAGAGATTTATAAAATCAGGAGGGGCATGGATAGGGAAATAGACAAGGTCTTTTCCTGTGGTGGGGAGTTCAGAACTAGGGGACATGGAGGGTGGGGGAACGGGGGGAGAAGGGTGAATGACCTCTTTGAATGCTGTAGGGATTCTGTCACTGAGTATAGGAGTTAGGAGGTCATGTTGTAGAGTGAGGAGATGGACAGAGAGGCTGGACGGGGCAGTCAGAGGGGGCAGGGGGACAGAGGGGGGAAGGTGGTCTGAGGAGGCAGACAGCGAGGGGGGCTATGGGGAACATGGTGGGGGGGAGCAGACAGGGGGCAACAGAGTGGGAGAGGCAGGATGGAGAGTTATTTTATAGATCTATACCTCAACTCTGTTCCTGTTTTCTCCCGGTCCCCTGCAATCCCTCTGAAGGGCTCAGAACAACTGCATTGTTTCGGGGAGATCAGGTGTTGAACGTGGTATTTGGGACACTGACCTTTATTGGTCAGTGCACTGTTCAGTAAAGGGACTCTGGTTCGATTCCAGTCTCTGTGTGGTGTTTGCACACTCGCCCTGTTTGTATCTGCGTGGGCTTCCTCTGGGTGCTCTGATTTCCTCCCACAATCCAAAGATGTGTGCATTAGGTGGGTTAGCTGTGGGAAGTGCATGGTTACATGGAAGCTGTTCAAAGGTTGGTAAGATCTCATGGGCTGAATGGCCTCTTTCAATGCTGTAGGGATTCTGTCACTGAGTATAGGAGTTAGGATGTCATGTTGTAGCTGTATAGGGCATTGGTGTGCCCCCCCAGTACTGATCCTCTGATAGTGCAGGTTTGCCTATTTACTGATCCTCCGACTGCAACATTAACTTAGTACTCACTCTCCACAGAGTGGCACTCCCTCAGTAATGACCCTCTGACAGTGGAGTGCTCACTGCATGATGACCTTCTGACAGTGCAACACTCCCTCATTACAGACCCTCTCACAGTGCAGCACTGCCTAAGCACTCATTCCCTGACAGTACAGCACTCCCTCGGTACTGACATTCTGACAGTGCAGCACTCCCTCAGCACTGACCCTCTGACAGTGCAACTTTCCCTCAGTACTGACCCTCTGACAGTGCAGCCCTCCCTCAGAACTAAACTCCTGACAGATCGCCCCTCCCTCAGTACTAAACTCCTGACAGTGCAGCCCTCCCTCAGTAGGCGGCACGGTGGCACAGTGGTCAGCACTGTTGCCTCACAGCGCCTGAGACCCGGGTTCAATTCCCGACTCAGGCGACTAACTGTGTGGAGTTTGCAAGTTCTCCCCGTGTCTGCGTGGGTTTCCTCCGGGTGCTCCGGTTTCCTCCCACAGTCCAAAGATGTGTGGGTCAGGTGAATTGGCCACGCTAAATTGCCCGTAGTGGTAGGTAAAGGGTAAATGTAGCGGTATGGGTGGGTTGCGCTTCGGCGGGTCGGTGTGGACTTGTTGGGCCGAAGGGCCTGTTTCCACACTGTAAGTAACCTAAAAAAAAGTACTAAACTCCTGACAGTGCGGCCCTCCCTCAGTACAAAACTCCTGACAGTGCGGCCCTCCCTCAGTACTAAAGTCCTGACAGTGCAGCCCTTCGTCAGTGATGACACTCCAACAGTGCGGCCCTCCCTCAGTACTAAACTCCTGACAGTGCGGCTATCCCTCAGTGCTGACACTCCAACAGTGCCGCATTCCATCAGTACTGACACCGACAGTGCAACAACACCCTCTGTCCTGCACCTTTGACAGTGCAGCACTCCCTCAGTACTGACCCTCTGACAGTGCAGCACATCCTCAGTACTGACCTTTGACGGTGCAGTGCTCCCTCAGTACTGACCCTCTGACAGTGCAGCATTCCCTCAGTACTGACCTTTGATGGTGCAGTGCTCTCTCAGTACTGACCCTCTGACAGTGCAGCACTCCCTCAGTACTGACCCTCTGACAGTGCAGCACATCCTCAGTACTGACTTTTGACGGTACAGTGCTCCCTCAGTACTGACCCTCTGACAGTGCAGCGCCTCCTCAGCACTGACCCTTGACAGTATTGCACTCCCTCTGTACTGACCCTTTGACAGTGTCGCACTCCCTCACTACAGAACCTCTGACAGGGTGGCATTCCCTCAATAGTGCTCCCTCAATACTGACCCTCTGATAATGCAGCACTTCCTCACTACAGCACCTCTGACAGGGTGGCATTCTCTCAATACTGTTCTTCTGACAATTTAGTGCTCCCTCAGTACTTATGCTCTGATAATGTTGTGCTCCCACAGTAATGACCTTGCAACAGTGCAGCGCTCATTTTGCTCTGACCCTTTGACAGTGCAGCACTCCCTCAGTACTGAAGGTCCGGCAGTGTTGCGCCCCCTAGTACTGATCCTCTGATAGTGCAGGTTTGCCTATTTACTGATCCTCCGACTGCAACATTAACTTAGTACTCACTCTCCACAGAGTGGCACTCCCTCAGTAATGACCCTCTGACAGTGGAGTGCTCACTGCATGATGACCTTATGACAGTGCAACACTCCCTCATTACAGACCCTCTCACAGTGCAGCACTGCCTAAGCACTCACTCCCTGACTGTAGAGCACTCCCTCGGTACTGACATTCTGACAGTGCAGCACTCCCTCAGCACTGGCCCTCTGACAGTGCAACTTTCCCTCAGTACTGACCCTCTGACAGTGCAGCACTCCCTCAGTACTGAACCTCTGACAGTGCAGCACTCCATCCTAACTGACCCTCTGACAGTACAGCAATCCTTCAGTATTGACACTCTGACAGTGCAGCTTTTCTTCAGTACAGATCCTCTGACAGTGCAACACTAACGTATCACTGACCCTCCAACAGTGTGGCACTCCCTCAGTACTGACCTTTTTTTTCTCTTTCTTAATGTTTTGTGGAAATATGGAGACATTGCGTTTGCAGATTCTGAGAAAGTATGAGAGAGACACACAATCCAAGCCTTGTCTGAAACTTTGCAACAGTCTATTCAGAGAGATACACAGCATGGAAACAGGCCCTTCGGCCCAACTTATTCATGCCAACCAGATATCCAACTTAATTTAGTTCCATTTGCTAGCACTTGGCTGATATCCCTCTAAACCCTTCCTATTCACATACTCATCCTGATGCCTTTTAAATGTCGCAATTGTACCAGTCCCCATCATATCCTCTGGCAGCTAACTGCATGCCCTTGAATAAGTGTTCAAACATTCATAGAGATGATGCAACCTCAAACAGACACCAACCTACGAAATGCTATCACTGTCATTTTCACCCCACCCTTTGGTTCTCCGTTACGCTGATTTGAACAGAGGGAAAGAAACAGTCTCAGTGACCATCCACCGTCACCTTGTAATAAAGGTTACTTGCAAATTTCACTTGCATGAGATTACCCCACCATCCAGTTGCCTGGAAGGTGGTGGTGAGCTGTATTCTCCTGCTATAGCCCTTGGTGTCCCACGTTGATGTGAGGGAGGGAACTCCAGGATTTTGATCTGAACCATGTAAAGAGCTCTCTTACTGGAGTGCCTTTTTAATGTTGGGAAGTTATTATAGACCAGGAGGACCCGAGAGCTGCTTTCTTGTCAGAGAGAGAGGACTGGTGGGTTACACACCTCAAGGGAGGGGCGAGGTGGAGAAGTTGGGGCCTTGATGGTAATTTCAAACATGATAGAAATTGAGCCAACAATGTTGGCATCACGAACCAGTTAGCTGAGGGAACTGAGACCCCCCACCCCCAACTCTGTATCAGAGGAATCCAATCCCTATAATAGAGCAAGGTTGGGAATTCGACACTAAAATCAACTTGTACAGACGCGCTGGAAACCTGAACCATCAATACAGAGATTGCTGAAGAAGCTAAGCATGTCCGGCAGCATCTGTGAAGGGAGAGAGAGAGAGAGTTCACCTTTCAATCCAATGATTTCTGCGGAAAAGTTCCTTCAGAACAGACCGTTTTGAGGAAGGGTCACTTGAAATGTGAATTGTTCCTCTCTCTCTCTTCACCGTTGCTGTCTGATCTGCTGAATTTCCCCAGCAATCTGTGCGTGTGTTTGCTTGAGAATTTGATCTGACCCAATCAATCATGTGTCACTGAGCAACTCAGTCTGTGTTCATGCCCTGAGGTTGCTTCTGTTGAAAGTTGACAAACAGGTTGAAGGCTTTTAGGAGAAAATGAGGACTGCAGATGCTGAAGATCAGAGCTGAAAATGTGTTGCTGGAAAAGCGCAGCAGGTCAGGCAGCATCCAAGGAGCAGGAGAATCGATGTTTCTGTCAATTCTCCTGCTCCTTGGATGCTGCCTGACCTGCTGCACTTTTCCAGCAACACATTTTCAGCTCAGGTTTAAGCCTTTGTAAGGCATTGTATTTGGAGGGCGCGGATGCATGGGGGAACAGATAAAGATTTACGGCACTTCACAAAGATCCTTATCAATGTAACTTTATGATGTTAATTAAGAAGGAACAGCTCAGATCTAACATTTCAGTTAATCAGCCAAGAGAAGTATATATGTCATCATAAAGACTTGTTGTAAAGCCTGTACAGAACCAAACCTTAGTTACTATGTTTGTACATCATTTTTTTGTGAATAAAGTCTCTGTTTGAAACTCATAAATATTTTTAGAGGGGGTCCAAGCATCTTGAGCTTGTGGAGGCATTGTCCTTTTCCCTAATCTTTCTTAAATAAACGCTCGACAAGTTGGATACTCCCCGGGTATAGACATCAAACGGCCATCAATGGGGCGGAGATAGTGGGATTGTCACAGGGGCTCTGTGGTTAGCTCTGTTGCCTCACCCCACCCGGGTTCAATTCCAGCCTCGGGCGACTGTCTGTGTGGAGTTTGCACATTCTCCCCGTGTCAGCCTCCAGGTGCTTCAGTTCCCTCCCACTGTCCAAAGATGTGCAGGCTAGGTGGATTAGCCTGAGGAAATGAAGGGATCTAGGGATAGAGTGGGGGGAATGGGATGCTCTGCCGAAGGTCAGTGTGAACCTGATAGGCCGAATGGCCTGCTTCCACATTCTATAACCAATCCAGAGACCCAAATAATGTTCTGGGCCCTAGGCTCCAATCTTGGGGGTGGCTGTGGGTCCCCACAGTGAGAACAGGTTTGGGGATGAACACGGTCCAAGGGGGTAACAGGTTTGTTTTCTGAGGTGTTGAGGGTATGAATGTTCTGTCGATAAACATACAGAGGAGGTGCTTTCTGAGATACTGAGGGAGCACTATCTGGCAGTACAGGGTGCAGAAGGTGGAATGGTACAGATACACTTCCCTAATCATTTCCTCAGGGTCCCCAAGGCACGCTGGTGTGGTCATCTGAGATGGAAGCCACTCCCCATTTTAGAAGATTATATCAACACTCAGTGAAAAATAACACAAACATTTGCCTTAAACATGGATTGGAGGAAAACTGTTATGAATCTATCATTATTTGTTGCTTGGACAAGGTTTAGAAAAGCAGGCACCTAAACAGACCAATGCTGTCAATGTACAGGAAGATCCAAGAGGTTATTTGCAGTTGATGTCTGTCTCCCTGCAGAGGTCATCAACCGAGATCAGGGTTTAGTCTGTGTGTGTGTGTGTGTGTGTGTGTGTGTGTGTGTGTGTGTGTGTGTGTGTGTGTGTGTGTGTGAGTGATCCAAGAAGATAAATTCCTGCTGCTGTTTCAGCGAAGACACAAACATAAAAGTTTTTAAAAGCTGCAAAACTCACTTACCTGGGGTAAAGTGAATGCTGCAAATCTCCCAAAAGAGGTTCGGATGGAAGGAAGAAAGATTAGATTGAGAAGAGATAGTGCCATTCAGGTGCAGAGGTGTTGTTGGAATGTCTATTCAGGATTTCAGGAGAGGAGAAAACACCTTGGAGATAGTTTCTCAACCAACCTGTTCAGTGACGGGATGGTATTCCTCTAGACCAGGTGGGACTTGAAACTGCATCTCCTAGCTCAGAGGTAAAGATGCTACCACTGTCCCTTTCTACCTTCCCCAAGCGGTACAAGGCCTCACCTTCATTCCCCTACACTCTCGGATGAACGAGTTCAACACGCAGCGAGACATCGAACAATTCTTCCGCCGCCTTCGCCTCCGTGCCTACTTCTTCAACCAGGATTCTCGCCCACCCTCTGACGACCCCTTCTCCCACCTCCAACACACCCCATCCACCTGGACACCCTGTGCTGGCCTCTTACCTGCCCTCAATCACTTCATAGCCAACTGCCGCCGCGATATTAACCGCCTCAACCTCTCCATCCCTCTCACCCACTCCAACCTCTCACCCTCAGAACGTGCAGCACTCCACTCCCTCCCCTCCAACCACAACCTCACCATCAAATCGGCAGACAAGGGAGGTGCGGTAGGAGTTTGGCGCACCGACCTTTACACCGCTGAGGTTAAATGCCAGCTCGCGGACACCTCCTCTTACTGCCCCCTTGACCATGACCCCACCTCCAACCACCAAATCATCATCTCCCAGACTATCCATAACCTCATCACCTCAGGGGATCTCCCATCCATCATCTCAAAACTCAAGTCCCACAACCTCACACCGCCCGTTTCTACCTCCTGCCCAAAATCCACAAACCTGACTGCCCCGGTTGACCCATTGTCTCAGCCTGCTCCTGCCCCAGAGAACTCATCTCTGCATACCTCGACACGGTCCTGTTCCCCTTAGTCCAAGAACTCCCCACCTACGTTTGGGACACCACCCACGATCTCCACCTCCTCTATGATTTTGGCTTCCCCGGTCCCCAACGCCTTATCTTCACCATGGACATCCAGTCTCTGTACACCTCCATCCCCCATCATGAAGGACTCAAAGCCCTCCGCTTCTTCCTTTCCAGCCGGACCAGCCAGTACCCTTCCACTGACACCCTCCTTCGACTGACTGAACTGGTCCTCACCCTGAACAACTTCTCTTTCCAACACTCCCACTTCCTCCAAACCAAAGGAGTAGCCATGGGCACCCGCATGGGCCCCAGCTATGCCTGCCTCTTCATGGATATGTGGAACAGTCCATCTTCCACAGCTACACTGGCACCACCCCCCACCTTTTCCTCCGCTACATCGATGACTGTATCGGTGCTGCCTCGTGGAGGCAGGTTGAACAGTTCATCCGCTTTACCAACACCTTCCACCCCGACCTCAAATTTACCTGGACCATCTCAGACACCTCCCTCCCCTTCCTAGACCTTTCCCTTTCTATCTCAGGCAACCGAATCAATGCGGACATTTACTATAAACCGACCGACTCCCACAACTACCTAGACTACGCCTCCACCCACCCTGCTCCCTGTAAAAACGCCATCCCATATTCCCAATTCCTTCGTCTCCGCCGCATCTGTTCTCAGGAGGACCAGTTCCAATACTGTACAACCCAGATGGCCTCCTTCTTCAAAGACCGCAATATCTCCTCAGACGTGATCGAATATGACCTCCACCCCATCTCCTCCACTTCCTGCTCCTCCGCCCTTGAGCCCCGCCCCTCCAATCACCACCAGGACAGAACCCCACTGGTCCTCACCTACCACCCCACCAACCTCCATATACATCGTATCATCCATCGTCATTTCCACCACCTCCAAACGGACCCCACCACCAGAGATATATTTCCCTCCCCTCCCCTATCAGCATTCTAAAAAGACCATTCCCTCCGTGACTCCCTCGTCAGGTCCACACCCCCCACCAACCCAACCTCCACTCCCGGCACCTTCCCCTGCAACTGCAAGAGATGCAAAATAGCCTCCCCCCTTACTTCCTTCCAAGGCCCAAGGGATCCTTCCATATCCACCACAAATTCACCTGCACCTCCACACACATCATTTACTGCATCTGCTGCACCTGATGGGGCCTCCTCTATATTAGGAAGACAGGCAGCCTACTTGCGGATCGTTTCAGAGAACACCTCTGGGACACCCAGACCAACGAACCCAACCACACCGTGGCTCAACGCTTCAACACCCTCTCCCACTCCACCGAGGACATGCAGATCCTTGGACTCCTCGATCGCCAGGCCATAGCAACACGACGGCTGGAGGGAGAACGCCTAATCTTCCGCCTAGGAACCCTCCAACCACAATGGATGAACCTAGATTTCTCCAGTTTCCTCATTTCCCCTCCCCCCACCTTGTCTCAGTCAAATCCCTCGAACTCAGCACTGCCTTCCTAACCTGCAATCTTCTTCCTGACCTCTCCGCTCCCACCCCCACTCCGGCCTATCACCCTCACCTTGACCTCCTTCCACCTATCGCATTTCCAATGCACCTCCCCCAAGTCCCTCCTCCCTACCTTTTATCTTCGCCTGATGGACACACTTTCCTCATTCCTGAAGAAGGGCTCATGCCCGAAACGTCAACTCTCCTGCTCCTTGGATGCTGCCTGACCTACTGCGCTTTTCCAGCAACAGAATTTCAGCTCTGATCTCCAGCACCTGCAGTCCTCACTTTCTCCCAGTGGGATCTTGTAGAGGCCAGTATTGGGACCTCGCAGTTTCTAGGTTTATTGAAATAACTTTCACTTGAAAGTTGGAGGATTGATCAGTGAGTTCACGGATGATATGAAAACCAGTGTGGTGGCAAACAGTGAGGAAGATGGGCTTAGATCATAGGAGGGCAATCATGGTAAGGGAATACGTGATGAACTATAGGACCCTGGGAAGCACTGAAGGTCAGAGGAACCTTGTTGTGCATGTCCCCCAGTCACTTAAACACTAGCACAGGTGATAAACTCGCCTTTCCTTGTTAAGCACCGAGTTTGAGCTGGGAAGTTCTGTTAGAACTATTGAAAACATTGGCTAGGGGACAGCTAGCTTGTTGTCTGCATTTCTGGAATCCCCATTTAAGGAGAGATGTGTTAGCACTCACGACTTGGAAAGATATTGTCTGAGCTGGAGAGTTTCAGTTATGAAGAGCGACTGGAAAGATTGGTTCATTTTCCTTAGACCAGAGAGATTGAGAGGGGAGTCACAGGTAGATAGGATAGTGAAAAAGGCATTTGATATACTTTCCCTTATTAGTCAGAGCATTGAGTAAAGGAGTTTGGAGGTCATGTTGTGGTGGTACAGGACATTGGTTAGGCCACCTTTGGAGTATTGTGTGCAATTCTGCTCTGATTCCTATAGAAAGGATGTTGTGAAATTTGAAAGGGTTCAGAAAAGATTGACAAGGATGTTGCCAGGGTTAGAGGGTTTGAACTACAGGAAAAGCTGAATAGGCTGGAACTGTCTTCCCTGGAGTGTCGAAGGTTGAGGAGTGACCTTCTAGAGGTTTATAAAATCATGGATGCATGGATAGGATAAATAGACAAGGTTTTTTCCCTGGGGTGGGGGAGTCCAGAACTAGAGGGCATAGGTTTAGGGTGAGAGGGGAAAGACTTAGAAGGGTCCTAAGGGGCAATGTTTTCATGCAACAGGCGGTGCGTGTATGCAAGAGGAAGTGCAGGCCAGTACAAGGCTAGTAACATATAAAAGGCATCGGGAGGGGTAGAAGAAAACTCCACAACCACCTGATGAAGGAGCAGTGTTCGGAAAGCTAGTGGTTCCAAATAAACCTGTTGGATTATAACCTGGTGTCGGGTGATTTTTAATTTGAACTGGAAGGGATTAGAGGGCCAAGTGCTGGTAAATGGGACGAGGTTAATTTTGGATATCTGGTTGGCATGGACGAGTTGGGCTGAAGGATCTGTTTCTGTGTTGTACATCTGTTTGACTCTATGAGATCACTGAGATGTACAAAATAATGAGCGGTGTTGATTGGGTAGACAGTAAGGAAATATTCCCCTTGATGGAGGAACCAATTAAGACAAATGTTGTAAAGACTGGAAGGCAGTGCAGATATTTAAGGTAAGGGGCAGGAGACTTAAGGGGAATGTCAGTGATAAAGTCATACAGCATGGAAACAGACCTTTTGGTTCCCCCCAAAGTCCATGCTACCCATAATCCCAAACAAAACTAGTCCCACCACCTGCTCCTGGCCCATATCCCTTCAATACTTTCTTGTTTGTCCAAATACCTTTTAAACATTGGAACTGTACCCACATCCATTAATTCCTCACGAACCACTCTCTGTTTCGAAAAAGTTGACCCTCATTTCCCTTTTAAATCTTTCTCCTCTCACTTTAAAAGTATGTCCCCTAGTGCTGAAGTCTAGGGGGGAATAAGCTCCATAGTCCAATGGGAAAATTTCCTCACTATCTGCCTTATGAACACCCCTCATTATTTTATACATCTCAACCATGTCATTGAGTAATAGAGACTTTCAGCACAGAAACAGATACTTCGGCACAACTTATCCATGCTGACCAGATATCCTAATTTACCCTAGTCCCATTTACCTGTACTTGTTCCATATCTCTCTAATCACTTCCTCTTCATATACAAACCCTGAAGTCTATCACCCGAGGGAAAAGACATCTGACATTCACCTTATATATGCTCCTTATTATATTATACACCTCTGTAAGGTCACCCCTCAACCTTCAAGCTCCTTTCCATCGAACTCAAACCATCCAGTGCTGGCAACATCCTTGTAAATATTTTCTGAACAGTTTAACAATGCCCCTCCTATAACAGGGAGACCAGAATTGGACACAGTATTCTAGAAGAGGCCTGTACAACCTCAACATGATGTCCTAACTCCTATACTCATGGTCTGTGTAATGAAGGAAAAAGGCTTTCACCCAGAGGTTGGTGAGAAACTGAATTCACTGCTGGAAGGGCATTACAGACAGAAGCTCATCAAATCATTGAAGAAGTATTCAGATGTGCACATGCGATGCCAAGACATACAAAGTGATGGGTCTTGAAGGAGAACCGTTGCTGGTGTTTTTGAATCTGTAGTCTGTACTGTTTGCCCGAAACGTCAATTTGCCTGCTCCTTGGATGCTGTCTGACTTGCTGGGTTGTTCCAGCACCACTCTAATCTAGACTCTGGTTTCCAGCATCTGCAGTCCTTATTTTTACCTGATACAAGGTGATGGGCCGAGGGCTGAGAAATGAGGTTACCATAGTTTGATGGTTGTTTTTGACTGGCACAGAATCAATGGGCTGAAGGGACTTGTTCTGCACTGTAGACCACTGCCATTCGATAAACAACAGGACAATGAAGAGCCTTTGATTGAGGTGTTGGCACTAACAATTGTCAGTGTGGCAGTGCCACAAGATTGAGCTTTATTCTGACACACTGTCAGACCTGGGTTTGAACTCTGTTCTCGCTCTCTGCAGATGCTTCTGCACCTGCTAAATCTCTTCGGCACTCAGTGTTTATTTGTGGTTACAGAGAGGATCTGAGGCTGCAGAGATGAAATCTGATGGTTTGTTAGATATGGGAAGGCGAAGCAGACGCTTCCTGATTGAAAATGAAAAATCAAACATAGAATTGTGAGGCTGGTAATCTATATTTTGTTCCACAAATCCAGACGACACAAGTTTCAGTACAACAGCAGATGCTTTATTATCGGAGTGCAGCGCGAGATTCTCCATGTCCCTGAAAGTAGTTGTGCGTCTACTTGTGGTGATTCAAAAGGTCTATAATCCACATGGTTGACTGTCATTACATTGTTTAAGATGGGCAATTATAATTTTACAAGGTCCGGTGAATGTTGATGTCCTGCGATAACAACTGATTATCGTATTCTTCATGATCATGTGTCAATGGGAAGAGATTAAAACTGAAGGGTTTTGCCTGTTTTCAACGGGGAATTCACATCCCTATGCTAATATGGACAGGAAGCAAGATAATAGGAGCAGGAGGCAGTTGAACAGGGTTGCGGCCGAGGCTATCAGTCTTGGCTGGGGAGGACAAATACCGTTGCTTGAGGCTGCAGAGGAATCCACATGTGTAGCTGCAATGGATTCCTTCTCGAAGATACAGTTATCCTACTGAGATGTTCCGTCTATTCTGTAATTGATACTGTAGTGAGCCTGTTTCACAGTGGAATGTTTAACCCTTGAGTGCCCAGAGTGCCTTGAAAGAGAACTAAAACATGAAGGGATCCTTTTCTGGCTTTATAACATCCTCACCAAACTCCTCCTGTCAGATATAAATCAGCCCCTCGCTCACTGACACTAATCACCCCCTGTCGAATATAAACCACCCCACAGACACAAATCTCCCCATGTCTGATTTCACCCTGCCCCACAGACAGTGACAACAGTTTCCTCCAGTCTGATATAAACCAGCCTCACAGTCACTAATACCAATCTCCCCCTGTCTGATATAAACCAGCCCCACAGTCACTGACGCCAATCTCTGCCTGCCTGATATAAACCAGCCCCACAGTCACTGACACCAATCTCCCCCAGTCTGATATAAACTAGCCCCACAGTCACTGACGCCAATCTCTGCCTGCCTGATATAAACCAGCACCACAGACACTGACACTAATCTCTGCCTCTCTGATATAAACCAACTAGTTAAAAGGACTGCAGATTCTGGAAACCAGAGTCTAGATAAGAGTGGTGCTGGAAAAGCACAGCAGGTCAGGCAGCATCCGAGGAGCAGGAAAATCGACGTGTCGGGCAACAACCCTTCATCATGAATAGAGGCAGGGAGCCTGCAGATTGGAAAGACAGAGGAGGAAAACTTCTTCAAGACAAAAAAGACTGAGTGTCTGCCTCTCATAATTTTGTACAGTTCTATAAGATCCCCTCTCAGTCTCCTAGACTGCCAAGAAAAGAAAAAGCTTGTTCAGCCTCTCCTTATAACACTGAGTGCGAGCAACATCCGTATAAATTTCTTCTGCACTCTTTCCAGTTTAATAACATCCTTCCTCGAGTAAGGTGACCAAAACAGAACACATGCTCCAACTGCAGCCTCACCCACCTCCTGTATAACTGTCGGTTTTTGTGAAGACAAAACTAAAGGATGTATACAATTGCTCAGCTGTTCGTTGTCCTTTGTTATACATTTCCCCAATTTCCATCTATAGGGACCTAACATTTGTCTTCATCAATCTCTTTCTCTTCATGTACTGTAGAACCTTGTAGCATCAGTCTTCATGTTCCCTGCAAGCTTACTTTCTTTTGTACTGTGATTTCCCCATCTTAATCAATCCCTTGGTCCTTCTTTGCTGAATTCGAAACTGCTCTCAAACATCAGACCTATTATTTTTCTTGGCCCATTTCTATGCTATTTCCTTCAATTGGATGCTATCTAATTTCCTTTATAAGCCATGGATTGGCCCTGTTACCCATTTTGCTTTGGTACCAGGCAGGAATAAATAGTTGTTGCAGTTCCCCCATGATTTCCTTGAATATTTGCCAATGCCTATCTACTGGCACACCTTTAAGCAACTTTCACTGATCTATCAACGCCAACTCATGCCTTATATATCTTCATAATTTCCTTTATTAAAATTCAGCACCCTAGTCTCCAAATTAGCTGGCTCACTCTCCATCTTGATAAAAAAGTTGTATCATGTCATGGTCACTCATCCCCAAGGAGTCTCACGCAGCTAGATTGGCAATGATTCCCTTCTCATTACACAGTACCCAGTCTAAGATGGCCTGCTCTCTAGTTGGTTCATCCACATATTGGTTAAGAAAACCATCCTGTATGTACTCCAGGAATTTTTCCAAATCACCCATGATCACAGATGTCTCCATATCACATACTTGGCTAATTTCCTGTTTAATACTATTCCGATACGACCACTGCAGTCTGGGGGTCTGTCTATGACACCTACTTATGTTTTTTGTCCCTTGGTATTTCACAGCTCCACCCATACAGTCTCCACATTGTCAAAGCTAATGTCCTAAAAAGAGATGAACAAAAATACGTGACCAGGAATTGAGATATTTCTGCTCAATTATTGATCTTGATTTGATGTTAATTAGCCTTGTCGACTTTCAATGAATAGCTTCGTAAAATCTGGGACCGCCAGCAGAAGGTGATGAGCTAGAACATTTGTGGAATTGCTTTCTCAGTAAATGAACATAGATACAACTTGTTGAGTTTTTCACAGTAGATGACAGTGCTTCTCCAGCAGGTGGAAGTGACGGCTGATAGTAGATCCTTCAACCAACACCTTCACTCATAAAAAGTTAAGGCACACAAAAGATTGACTGAGGCTACTTAGTTTAACATCATTTATTGAAAAAAATGGTGGAGTCTTTAAAAAAGGATGTTCCAGCAGAAAACTGGGAATGGCTTTACAAAATGGAAATCTTGCCTGATAAATGTATTGGAATTCTTGGAGAAAATGGAGGAAACGGTGATTGTAATATGTTTGATTTTCTGAAGGTGTTTGATAGCACCCATGCATAAGATTACTGAATAAGAAAGGAGCCTTGGCTTTGGAGGTACTGTATTAATGTGGAGAGAGGATTTTTGAAATCCCAATCCGAAAAGTTTGATGAAGTGTTTTATTTTACAGGATGTCAAAGTGTGGAGTACCACATAAATCTGTTCTGGGGGACAAAAAAAATGTACAAAGTATTTTGATGACTTAGATGAGGAAAGTGAGTATATTGTAGGCAAGTTTGCGAAAGACACAAAAATTGGAGCGGAGACAAGTGGTGAGTATGACACAAAAAGAAGTTTATGGAGCGATACAGATAGGACGAGAGTGAACAAGGAGCTTTGCACATTAATGTAATGTGGATTAAATAAATGAGAACAGACATAAACCGTGAACTTGTGCATTTTAACAGGCAAGATAGAGATTGAATTCAGAAATCTACAGGGAGTCTGCATCTCTGAACCACAAAAAGTTAGCTTTTAATTTCAACTGTCAATAAAGATGGCAAATGTCATGTTGGGGTTTGTTTAAAAACTAATGGAATATTGAGATTAGGAACAGCCAGATAGAGCAGCGAATGTGTAGCTGAGGAACTGCTGCAGGGGTTAGGATTCCCATTTTTCAATCATTGGGATCTCTTCAGGGATAGAGATGACCTATATAAGAGGGACCTGACTTGGAAGGGGACCGATATTCTTGTGGGGAAATTTGCTAGCAGTATGCTGAAGGTTTTAAATTAGTAAGGTGCATGGTGGGAATTAACAAGATAGTGAGAAAAGAGAAGTGTTTGAGGTGAGATGCGGTGAGCAATTCTCGGGGTCAAGGCAGACAACAGTTTGGCAAGAGCAAGGTAAGACTGCTAAACTGCATTTACTTCGATGGAAGAGGCCTGACATGTGAGACAGATGAACTTAGAGCATAGATGGGAATGTGGGACAAGGATAACATTACCATTACAGAAATGTGGCTCAGGGATGAACAGGACTGGCAACTTAATGTTCCAGGATACAGTTGTTATAGAATGTATAGACAGAGGAGCAAGAGAGGAGATGGAGTCGTGTTTTTGGTTAGAAAGAACATTACAGTTGGATGTAGAGAGGATATTTCTTGGAGACTGCCCAGTGAAGTTATATGGATGAAACTTAAAAATAAGGAAGAGGTGATGACCTTGCTGGGATTGTAAAATGGGCCTCCTAATAGTGGGAAAATTACAAGCGATTATGCTTTCTGTAAGGAAAGAGGATAATGGTAGGGAATTTTAACTTTCCAACCAGAGTTTGGGGTAGTGTTAAGATCTTGGAATGTGGAGAAATTGGTTAAGTGTGTACAAGAGAACATTGTTATTCAATATGTGGATGCACCTACTGGACAGTTCGCAATACTTGACCTTCTGTTGGGAATCAAGGCAGGACAAGTGACTGAGGTGTCTGTAGGGGCACGCTTCAGGGAAAGTGATCATAATTCTATTGGTTTAATAATAACGATGAGAAAGGATAGAATTGATTTAAAAATGAAAGTTTCAAATTGGAGTGTGGCCAGTTTCGATGGTATTAGACTTTGAGAAGTTGGTTGGGGGAGGTTATTCACAGGTAAAGGGACGGTTGACAAGTGGGAGGCCTTTAAGAATGAGACAATGAGAGTTCAGTGATGGTATGTTTCTGTTTGTGTGAAGGGCAAGGCATGGGAAAAGCTCAATGATGAGGGAAATTGCAACTCCTGTCCAGAAAACGAAGGGGGCATTCATCAGATATAGACAGCTGGGATTGAGTGAATCCTGAGAAGGGTATAAGGGCAGTCAGAGTACACTTCACCAGGAAATCATGAGGGAAAAAAGGGGGCATGAAATTGCATGGCAAATAGAATTAAGGAGAATCCGAAAAGATTCTAAAATTATTTTAAGGTTAAAAGAATAACTAAGAAGAGAATACAGCCCTTAAAGATCAAATGAGTTCATCTTAGAGAAGAGGAGGTGTTGGGGGTCTTAAAGTAGAAAAATGGAAATAAATCCTGGAGACCTGGTTAGGTATTTCTCAGAACTTTGTGGGAAGCTAGGGAAGAGATTCGTGGACTCCTTGCTGAGATATTTGTATTATCGATAATCATAGATGAGATGCCAGAAGACTGGAAAGTGACTAATGTGGCAGCATTATTGAAGAAAGTTGTATGGAAAAGCCAGGGAACCATAAACTGGTGAGCCTTTCACGCCAGAGATGCTGCCAGACCTTCTGAACATTTCCAGCAGTTTCTGTTGTTGTTTCTGATACACAGCATCCACTGTTCTTTCAGTTTTTACTTAGTAGTCAGAGAGCATTACGTTTTGGATTGGAGGCCTGTTAGAAAATAACAACATCCAAACATTAGAAATACGATCAGGAGTAGGCCATCTGACCCCACGAGTCTGCTCTGCCTTTTAATATCATCATGGATCATCTTTCAATGGACTAAGATTCCACTTACCCACCCGCTCACTATAACCCTCCATTCCTTTACTGTTAAAAAATCTATTTTACCTTTAAAACATTCAACAGGTTGGCCTCAGCTGCTTCACTAGGCAGGGGATTCCACAGCTTCACAACCCTTTGGGTGAAGATGTTGATCCTCAACTCAGTCCTAAATCTGTTGCCCTTATTTTGAGGTTATGCCCCGTCGTTCTAATTTCACCCACCAGTGGAAATAGCCTCCCTGCTTCTGTCTTATCTATCCCATTTATAATTTTACAACCCCCCTCCCACATTGTTCTGAATTCCAATGAGTATAATCCCAGTCTGCTCAATCTCTCCTCACAAACCAACCCCCTCATTTCCAGAATCAACGTAATCAACCTCCTCAGCAAACCCCCACCCCAGTGCAATCTCATGTAAGGTGATGAAAAGTGTACAGAGTACTGCAGGCATGGTCACACCAGCGCCCTATACAGCTGCAGCAGAAAGTCCTAATTTTAAACACTATCCACTGCCAATGAAGGGCATTATTCCATTTGTCTTCCTAATTAGCTACTGTACTTGCAAACCATACTTTTGTGTTTCATGCACAAGAACAGCCAAGTCCCCCTGCACAGCAGCATTCTGTTTGTTATGATTCCTACCAAAATGGATGACCTCACGTTTACTAACATTGTACTCCATCTGCCAGACTCTTGCCCACTCACTTAACCTGTCTATATCCTCCTGCACACTTTGCTCTATCACTCATTTAAGTGCCTTCTGCGAACTACACTTGGATCTCTAACTTGAAGCAATCGATCTGAATTGTAAACAATTGCAGTCCCAACACTCATCCCTGAGACACACCACTCGCAACTGATTACCAACCAGAAAAACACCCATTTATCCCCACGTTTTGCATTCTGTTAGTTAACCAGTTTTCTGTCTCTGCTAATGCATTGCCTGTAACACTGTGCATCTTTATCTTATGCAGCAGCCTTTTGTGCAGCACCTTGCTGAATGCCTTTTGGAAATCCAGATACACCACGTTCACCAGTTCCCCATTGTCTACCACACTCATTATGACCTCAAAGAATTCCAATTAATCAGTTAAACATGACCTGCCTTTCATGAACCCAAACTTTATTAAATAAATGTGAGGTGCTGCATTTTTGTAAGGCAAACCAGGGCAAGGCTTATACAATTAATGGCTGGGCCTTGGGGAGTGTTGCTGAGCAAAGAAACCAAAGGGAGCAGATGCATCATTCCTTGAAAGTGGAGTTGCAGGTAGACAGGGTGGGGAAGAAGGTGTTTGGCAGGCTTTCCTTCATTGGTCATAACATTAAGTGTAGGAGTCGAGATGTCATCTCTCAGCTGTACAGAACATTTGTGAGGCCACGTTTAGAATTATTACAGACAAATCTGGCTCACCATTTCTGTGAAGGATTTTGTGAAACTTGAGGGGATGTAGAAAAGATTTCCAAGAATGATGCTGGAACTGGAGTGCTTAAGGTATAAGGTGAAGCTGAATAGACTGGGGCTTTTCTTTTCCCTACAGTGAGAGGAAAGGAGGCTGAGGAGTGGCCTGAACAAGACCCTATAAAATCATGCAGGGCATTGATATGGTGAATAGCCAAGGTCTTTTGCCTCGAGTGGGAGAGTCCAAAACTAGAGGACAGCAGATTAAGGTGAGAGGAGAAACGTTGAAAAGAACCTGAGGGATAACCTTTTCACGTATGTGACTGGAAAAAGCTGCCAGTGGTAGTGGTGGAGGTGGGTTCAATTACTGCATTTAAAAGGCACCTGGATGGGTGTATGAACAAGGAACATTTAGAGAAAGTTAGGCCAAATGTCTGGCAAATGGTACTCAGTCAGGTTGGGATATCTGGTCAGTGCAGTTGGACCGAAGGGTCTGTTTCTGTGCCTGATATCTGTATGACTATAATGTTTGTTAAAACTGAAAAGAAGCTCTATTTTTACCACAGCTGGAATACTGTGGACTGTTCTTGGGACTCATCTCACAAAGAAAAGGTACACTGGACTGTGAGACAATCCACACGAGGTTTAGTCGACTGATCCTGAGGATGGAGGGACTGTCTTGAGAGTAGTGACTGAGTCGTTTGGGCCTATACTCATTAGAACATAGAAGATTCAGTGGTGACATTCTGAAACATCTATTATTTTCAGGAAACGTGATGGTGTAAATGCAGAAATGTTGTTTCCCCTTGTGGGAGAGGTTCGGGCCAGTGAGTAAAATCTCTGAATTAGAGGTCACAAATGTCAGGCAGAACAGAATTTTGTCTCCCAGAATGTAGTGAATCTGTGGAATTTGTTTCCATAGAACACTGAAGGCTGAAACGGGCAGGTTTTGATTTGGGAATTGAACCAATGCTTACAGTTAAACGCTGAAAAAATGGAGGTGAGGATTATCAGCTCAGCTATGATGTCATTGTTTGGAAGCCCAAACTCCATTGGCTGAACAGACTGCTTCTGGTTCCCTCTCATTGACTTTTGCTCTAAGTTAGTCTTTTCAGAATTATATAGGTCTCATCTAAATTAACCTCCATGTTTGAAGCCCAGCTGCTTCAATCCCTCCTCATCATGAAAAAAGACAGGGATCATCTTTCTCACTGTTTGGTGGCACTGCATTCTGCCTCTAATGCAGTGACTACATTTATAGTCTTGCAGTTCTGTTAAATATTTGTCAAACACAACCATGGCTGTCACAGAAAAGGTTAAAGACAGATCAAAACTACATTTAAACTACCATATCAAGCACACTGTCGGCATGTGTTGCATGGAATACACACGCATTGCATATTAAAGCTCTCTCAGTACTCATCCATTAAACACTGCAAGGGTTGTTCAGAGATGATTTGCTTATGTGTGTGTGTATGTCTGTGCCTGTAAATGATAGTCTACTTGTATAACAAAGTTTCGATGCATAGTGTTGTTCCCATTTATTCTGGTGTCAAGCATTTCAAAATCAGAAAGACAGTGGGTAGGAGTTCAAATCCCTTTACACGGCTACATCAAATGTTTTCTGTGATTGTACAGCTCATGTAATGTGCTGGGTAAATCTCCCTCTATATTGTGTTGTCCAATGCAATCATGTCAAATATATTTTGGTTTAGACACAGAGTAGAGCTGCATCCTGGATTCCCTAAAAAACATCCTCCCAGAGTCGATACAGAATAAATTGACCTCTATAATATTAAACCTTCCATGAGATGTGCAGCGTAAGGTTAATTGTAGACTAAATATGCATTACATTGAACCATTAAACATTCCTCAGACAAGAATAATAGTGCAGAGATACAATGAAAACACTAACACAGTAAAGTCTTGCAGCCTCATTCCTATCAAGCGTTTCCAGATCACTCAATGCTCAGACAGATTTTTGAGAAAGTCTTGCCCTGACTCAAATCTCTCGAAAGAAATGGATGAATTTGGCTGAGAGGCAATGTTGGTGAGGTGTTGGCTTCATGTTATGGGGAAAACATTGTCCGATTGTGGAGAGGCAAAACAAGGCATCAGAGATAAAGAAAAAAGGGGGAAGGCAGGAGGGGAAGAGAGAAAAAGAGACACAGAAATATTAGCTGTGCCAATGTATCTCTTAATTATAGTTTTTTGACTAAACATGACAATTGATACCTCTGTCATTCAACAATCATACAACTTATGTATTAAAAAGTCTGAACATCAATTAGTACTGGAATCCATTGAGTTATTTGCATTTTTTCCACAATTCGTGTGCTGTGCTTGTAGGGAAATATAAAAGAGGGTTTTGTGGTTCTGTAATCTATTCTGAGAATTCTATTTCTGTGTTTATTTACATAAATGCTTAATTGGCTTCAAGGAAGTGATGATGGCAGCAAAGCCAGGTGAATGAAGTGATTTGTTGGTAAGTTTCAAATCGAAACAAGTTTATTTTAAGAATGTTGACCATTTGCAGAAGTGAATAAAAATTTATGAAGCCGAATTGCAACAGATTTTATTTATTTCTGAAAGATAAATAATTTAAAACTTTTATTTAGGTTAACAATTCAGTGCTGAAAATTCTGCAAATTTAGAATATTCACGTGAAATACAGGAACTGCCGCAACAATTACATTTAATTGATATAGTTGTTACGAGGTTTCGTTACACGTATTACTTAATGGTAAGGGTCAGCAATGAGTCCCTATCCCCAACTGCCCATTGAATAGCTTGCTAAAGCCACTTCAGAACATAGTCAATTACTTCCCAGTGGGTCTGGAATCTCATGTTGGCCAGACCATGTAGATGTGACAGATGCCTTGTCATTCGTGAACCAGCTGTTTTTGTATTTTTCCATTGACTCGGGTTACATGGTCATCATTTGCCTTCCTTTCTGATTCCAGGATTTCTTTAAATTCACATTTCACTCTGGGCAAACGATGATATTCCAAACCCTGTCCATTCAACATCAAAGTGGAGTTCGAGAATACTGGTCCCATGATATCATCACTGTGATCCGAATGTTGGAAATGCACAGAAAGCACAGAAATGCAAGAAATCTGACACTTTACATCATGAACAAATACTGGAGTGGAATACTGGCAAGAACTCTCTTGCTGTTCACAGCAACATCTCAGGAGACTTTGCATCCAATCACCAATCTAAAATCTGTCTGAAGAGCCTGACTCACCGTCATTTGCATTTGTTGAATTCTTCACTGAATTATGAAAGCGTTAGTCACATATCCCAAGAAGGTGGTCATCAGCTCCCTTTTTGAGGCCTGCCATCTTGCTCGGCTAATTATGGTTGATCTTTCTTAAGAAGCTTTATTACAACCAAATGGCTTCTCAGTCGAGACTGTGTTGCTGGAAAAGTACAGCAGGTCAGGCAGCATCCGAGGAGCAGGAGAATCGACGTTTTGGGCATAAAGCCTTTATTAAGATACCTGATGTAGTTGTTATGCCTGGAACGTTGATTCTCCTGCCCCTTGGATGCTGCCTGACCTGCTGTGCTTTTCCAGCACTACATTCTCAGATCTCCAGCACCTGCAGTCCTCACTTTCTCCTGATGGGTTTCTTAGTCAGGTTCGGCACAGGAAAGGAACCATCGCCTTTTTGTTGAACAGGTAGGGAAGGCCAGGTAGGAAGGTCGCACATCCTCCTCTGAAGGATAATACTGAACCATGTAACATGCTTCAAAACTTTGGTAGGTCTGTGATTATCATTCATTACTTCAGCAGTTTCATTTCATACTCTTTCATTAATTGAAGCTACTATGGTATAGTTTGATTCTGGAACTTTACTCCAATCCTTTTGATTGCTTATTACATGCTCATAATGCCTCCTTAACCACTTTCTCAAACTGTCATGTTAGCTTCAATGATTTTTTTATTGACTCATGGAACACGGTGGTTGCTTTTAGTTGTCGGTAGGTGTCCTTCAGAAGATGGCAGAAAGCTGCCTTTCTGAAATAACATGTTCCAAAATGACCTGAGGAAGGGAATTCCAGATTTTGACCCAGTTACAGTAAAAGATCGATGATATATTTCCATGTCAGGATGCTGAGTAGTTTAGAGAGGAGCTTACACTGGTGCTCCCATGTGTCTGCTGTTCTTATCCATCGAAATGCAAGTGGGAAGGTACCATGTAAGGAAGTGGCTAAGTTACTGCAGTGCAGTATTTTAGATAGTGCATACGGCTGGTATGCCTGAAGAAGGGCTTATGCCCGAAACATCGATTCTCCTGTTCCTTGGATGCTGCCTGACCTGCTGCGCTTTTCTAGCAACACATTTTTCAGCATATGGCAGGTACTAAGCATCAGATTTGGAGGCAATGGACGCTTGTGGATGTGCTGCTGATCAAGTAGGATGCTTTGTCCTGGACCATGCCTAGCTTCTTGAGTGCAGTTGAAGGTGCTCCTGTCCAGTCAAAGGGCGAGCTGTGCTATTACCCTCCTGACTTCTGTCTCTTAGACAGTCAGTTGGCTTTGCAAGTCAGGAGAGTGAGTTACTCGCTGCAGTATTCCTAGCCTCTGGCCTGCTCTTACAACCATTGAATTTATATGGAGTGTCTAGCTCAATTTCTAATGAACAACAAAACCCAGGATGTAACACTATTGAATGTCAAGGGGTTTTGGTTAGATTGTCTCTTATTGTCAATGGTCATTGTCTCGCAGGTTTGTGGTGTGAATGCTATTTGCCACTTGTCAGCTCAAGGCTGGAAATTGTCCAGATTTTGTTGCGTTTGAATGTGGACTGAGCAGTCCCAAAAAAAGTGCTAGATCAATGCAGATTTCACTTCTGACTTTCTGAGGGAGGGAAAGTCATTGCTGAAGCAGCTGAACATGATTGGGCCAAGGACACTTTCTTTAGGAACTCCAACAGAGATTTGCTTTGGCTGAGACGACTGCCCTCTAACAAGCAGCGCCACCTTCCAATGTGTGAGGTCTGACTGCAGGCAGCAGGGAGGTTGTCACCTGATACCCATTGAATCCAGTTTTGCTAGGACTCCATAATATCACACTCTGTTGAATGTGACCTTAATGTGAAGGGCTGTCACTCTTCCCTCATTTCTGGAATTCAGTTCTTTGTCCATGTTTAAATCAACTAGGAGAAAGTGAGGACCACAGATGCTGGAGATCAGAGCTTAAAAATGTGTTGCTGGAAAAGCGCAGCAGGTCAGGCAGCATCAAAGGAGCAGGAGAATCGGTGTTTCAGGCATAAGCCCTTCTTCAGGAATCAGGCTTCAGAAGGGCTTATGCCCAAAACGTCGATTCTCCTGCTCCTTTGATGCTGCCTGACCTGCTGCGCTTTTCCAGCAACACATTTTTAAGCCATGTTTAAATCAAGTCTGTAATTCAGTCATGAGCTGAGTAGGCCTTGCGTAACCCACATTTTATGTCACTGAGCAGGTTATTACTGAGCTAGTGCTGCTTGATAGCACTGTTGAAAGCACCTTCCTACACCTAACTCATGATTGAGCATGGACTGATGGAGCAGTAATTCGCCAGGGTGGTTTGACCTATTTTCTGTGCACAGGACATACCTGGCCTATTTTCCACATTGTCCATGCCAGTATTGTAGCTGTACTCGGAGTGCTTGGCTAGCACAAGTCAGCAGTATTATTGCCAGAATTTTGTCAGGCTCCATAGCATTTGCAGTAACCAGTGCCCCCCGCCCAACAGTGCCTTGATTTCACATGGAGAGAAGCGAATTCCCTGAAGACAGGTATCTGTGATATTGGTGATCTATAGAAGATGCCGAGATGGATCAGACAATTGGCACTTCTGGCTGACATTTGCTGTGAATGCTTCAGCCTTAACTTTTGCGCTGATGTGTTGTGCTCTCCAAAGCAGAGCAAGGGGATATCTGTGCAGCTTATTCCTTCAATGAGTTGTTTAATTATCAACTTTAGTTCATGACTTGATGTGGCAGCACTGCAGGCTCAAACCGCAGTTTCCTAAAGTAATGGTCTAGCCACAATATCTCCAGACTATAACTCCAACCCACACTCCATGATGTGGATATGCACAACAGAAGATCGCTTATCCTTTGTATTTGTAGATTCCAACAATGCATCGTATATTCACTTCATTTGTTAGTCTTGAAAATGCTTTACTTCACAGACTTTAGGATATAATGTTCTGTTTTCAATTCTTCTCTCCAACAGGCAAGGTCATCGATGTCACACTAGCTTTCCTCCTCATTAATTGCAAAACCAAATGTTTTTCACCTCATCTTTGAACTTACTGATCAAAATTGCTACATTCTTGACTAGATCGTTCATATACGCTGCAAACAGCAAAGGATCCAGCACCAAGTCGTATAGTAAGCCACTGGACACAAGATGTCTTCACAATGACTACCTTCGACCATTACCTTCTGCCAACAAATAAACCTTCGATGCATTTGCCAAACTGCACCAGATCCCATGAACCCTTAGTATATTGAAGATGCAAGATCTGGTCAAAAACCTGATTGAAGTCAAGAAGCATTACATCCACTTTTTACACCCGATGGCACATCTCATTGCCTCTCCGGAAAACAGAATCAACCACTTCCGATATGATATCACTTCCACCAAAGCCCTGCTGAATTTTATTGCTTAAATGTTACAATTCCAACTTTTAATGAATGATTTTTTTTAGATTTATTTATTACCTTCCCTCAAGCTTTCTACTTTTAAACATAGGTTTATGAGCGAAACTACATATTGTCATTTCGCTCCTTTCACCCGATGATATCTCTTCTTATCTCTCTGACAGATAATTTACTCTAGCTGAAATAATCTTGTGTCTCTTCTGCTTCATTCTGGAAAATGGGAATGGAATTGAATACAATGTTGAGACCACCAGCAAACTGTCCGTTTGTTCTTGACACTGTCAGTGTGTGTTCACCCTCAGAGGTAGGAAGACTGTTTGTGCTGATAATACGGAAAGTAGCGCCTGATGTATCATTCTCAGCTGGCGCGCAACTTCCTGTTTCTATGTGCCAGCAGCAAGCCACCCATCTCACTTCTGATCAGAAAATAAACACAGGGGATACAATCTGGCAGAAACATCTGCCAATGTGGCCTAGATCAGGACACAGAGTGTGAAGTGATCACATTGAAGTGACATTTGCAAATCGACCTTTCGATCTCTATTTCACGGTCTGATTCCAGGACGTCGTTGGACGAGTCTCTCGACGATCTAACAAGCTCATTCGATTCACTAACGTCTGGAAGACATTGACATGCACCTTTCCATGTCTTTGATCTTGTACTACTTGTTACTCCCTCTTCAGATTTAATGTTCCCAGCTTTTGATTCTGTCTTCTGTATCCATCACCTTCCCACCCAAATACATTCTGTTTGATCTATTTCCTAAATTTTGATCAACTAAACAAATAATACAGTTTAGTACAGACAGGTATGTTGGTGTGTCCGATTAACAGAATCAATATATGGAGAGATCACCTTGGCTGTATCTAAATCTGACCAACATTGAATTCAAATAAACCACAGC